>NW_027463817.1:218970-336913 GCF_050947455.1 Rhinoderma darwinii
TCCCACAGTCACATATCACATGCACACCCCCCCCCCCCCTTCTGTCTTCTGTCCCCTGCGCTCGCCCCCCACACCTCTATCTAACTCCACCTCCACCACCACCACCACCACCAACACCCTCTCCCACCACCTCCACCACAACAACCCACTCCTCCTCCTCCTCCTCAATCCACCCTGTCCTCCACCACCACCTCCTCATCCTCCAACTCCTCCTCATCATCCCCACCTTAATCTCCCACACCTCCACCAACATATAATCACACACCTCCACAACATTAATCACCTAATCTCCTCCACCACCTCCACTACACTGTCTACATCACACATTGCCACACTCTCCTCCCCTCCTCCTCCTCATCATCATCTATATCACTCTCCTCCTCCTCCTCATCATCATTATCCCTCTCCTCCTCATCATCATCATTATCCTCCTCATCCTCATTATCACTATCCTCCTCCTCATCATTATTATCACTATCCTCCTCCTCCTCATCATCATCATCATCATCAATATCCTCCTCCTCCTCATCATTATTATCACTATCCTCCTCCTCCTCATCATCATTATCACTATCCTCCTCCTCCTTATCATCATTATTATCACTCTCCTCCTCCTCATCATTATTATCACTATCCTCCTCCTCCTCATCATCAATATCCTCCTCCTCCTCATTATTATCACTATCCTACTCCTCCTCATCATCATCATTATCACTATCCTCCTCCTCCTCCTCATCATTATCACTATCCTCCTCCTCCTCATCATTATCACTATCCTCCTCCTCCTCCTCCTCCTCATCATCATCATCATCATCATCATCATCACTATCCTCCTCATCATCATCATTATCACATTTCCTCCTCCTCCTCCTCATCATCATTATTATCACTATCCTCCTCCTCATCATCATCATCAATATCCTCCTCCTCCTCATTATTATCACTATCCTACTCCTCCTCATCATCATCATTATCACTATCCTCCTCCTCCTCCTCATCATTATCACTATCCTCCTCCTCCTCCTCATCATTATCACTATCCTCCTCCTCCTCCTCATCATTATCACTATCCTCCTCCTCCTCCTCATCATTATCACTATCCTCCTCCTCCTCATCATTATCACTATCCTCCTCATCATCATTATTGTCACTATCCTCCTCCTCCTCATCATCATCATTATTATCATCACTATCCTCCTCATCATCATCATTATTATCACTATCCTCCTCCTCCTCATCATTATTATCACTATCCTCCTCCTCCTCATCATTATTATCACTATCCTCCTCATCATCATTATTATCACTATCCTCCTCCACATCATCATCATTATCACTCTCCTCCTCCTCCTCATCATCATCATCATCATCATTATCACTCTCCTCCTCCTCTTCCTCCTCATCATCATCATCATCACTCTACTCATCATCATCATCATCATCATCATTATCACTCTCCTCCTCCTCATCATCATTATCACTCTCCTCCTCCTCATCATCATTATCATCATCACTGTCCTCCTCCTCCTCATCATCATCATCATTATCCTCCTCATCCTCATCATTATTTTCACTATCCTACTCATCATTATTATAACTCTCCTCCTCCTCATCATCATCAATATCCTCCTCCTCCTCATCATTATTATCACCATCCTCCTCCACCTCCTCATCATTATCACTATCCTCCTCATCATCATCATTGTCACTCTCCTCCTCCTCCTCCTCATCATCATCATCATTATCACTCTCCTCCTCCTCATCATCATCATTATCACTCTCCTCCTCATCATCATTATCCTCCTCATCCTCATCATTATTATCACTATCCTCCTCCTCATCATTATTATCACCATCCTCCTCCTCCTCATCATCATCATCAATATCCTCCTCCTCCTCATCATTATTATCACTATCCTCCTCCTCCTCATCATCATCATTATCACTATCCTCCTCCTCCTCCTCATCATTATTATCACTCTCCTCCTCATCATCATTATTATCACTATCCTCCTCCTCCTCATCATTATTATCACTATCCTCCTCCTCATCATCATCATCATCAATATCCTCCTCCTCCTCCTCATTATTATCACTGTCCTACTCCTCCTCATCATCATCATTATCATTATCACTATCCTCCTCCTCCTCCTCAGCATTATCACTATCCTCCTCCTCCTCATCATTATCACTATCCTCCTCCTCATCATCATCATCATCATCATCATCACTATCCTCCTCATTATCATCATTATCACATTTCCTCCTCCTCCTCCTCATCATCATCATGACTATTTTCCTCTTCCTCCTTATCATAATAATCATTGTCACTATCCTCCTCCTCATCATCATCATCAGTATCCTCCTCATCATCATCATTATCCTCATCATCATCATCAGTATCATCATCATCAGCAGCACTATCTTCCTCCTCCTTTTCATCATCATCATCATCACTATCTTCCTCCTCCTTTTCATCATCATCACTCTCATCATCATCATCATCATCACTACTATCTTCCTCCTCCTCCTCCTCCTCATCATCACTATCTTCCTCATCATCATCATCACTACTATACTCCTTCTCCTCATCATCATCATCACCACCACTATCTTCCTCATCATCATCATCATCACTACTATACTCCTCCTCCTCATCATCATCACTACTATACTCCTTCTCCTCCTCCTCATCATCATCATCACTACTATACTCCTCCTCCTCCTCCTCATCATCATCATCATCATCATCATCACTACTATCCTCCTCCTCCTCATCATCATCATTAGCACTATCTTCCTCATCATCTTCATCACTGTTCACATCTATATGTTTTGTGTCCGCTATGAGAACCCCAAAGCACGTCCTATTCTGATCCATTTTTGCAGACATGACTCAATAATAACGGACATCACACGGACGACATCAGATCAGAAACTAAAGAAATGCAGGAAAAAAAAAAAGAAAAACGGAACCGGGAAGTTCTCGCAGAGGAGAAAACGGACGAGAAAAGCAGATGTCGCGGAAACCACACGGACATTCATATGCATGAAGACTGGTGACGCTGGTGTGAAGGCCTCACGCGTAATACGGCAGTCGGGGGTTCACGTCCCACATGACGCGCTCAGTTTCCAGTGACGCACGTGGCGGCCGCACTCCAGTGATCTCACTGTCAGTGTCCACAGGTTTTTTCTGATCCATAATGTCGAGTACGGAACCTCCGAAACAATTTTAAAAAAATGATTTGTACTTTTTGAGATCGATCTGTACACAGAGCAGCTCTATCCTGCGCTGACACCTGAGTCCGTCAGGTAAGCGGGACTGACGGCTTTGGTGGTAGCGTGTCCTGCGTGTCTCTGACACCCAGGGTCCACCTGTTATCGATCACATCTAAGTTATGAACTCAGAGTCACGCAGGACCCGCCGTCACTGAACCTGTCAGTCCCGCTTACCTGACGGATTCAGGTGTCAGCGCAGGATAGAGCTGCTCTTTATACAGATGGATCTCAAAAAGTACAAATCATTTTTAATAAAAACAAATTACAAAGTTGCACTAAACAGTAAAATACAATGTTTAGTCAAAAATACTATATATGTCTCCAGTTCCAGGCTCAAGTTCTTGGGTTGAGCCTTCAGTTCCAGGCTCAAGTTCTTGGTTTGAGCCTTCAGTTCCAGGCTCAAGTTCTTGGGTTGAGCCTTCAGTTCCAGGCTCAAGTTCTTGGGTTGAGCCTTCAGTTCCAGGCTCAAGTTCTTGGGGTTAGCCTTCAGTTCCAGGCTCAAGTTCTTGGTTTGAGCCTTCAGTTCCAGGCTCAAGTTCTTGGGTTGAGCCTTCAGTTCCAGGCTCAAGTTCTTGGGTTGAGCCTTCAGTTCCAGGCTCAAGTTCTTGGGGTGAGCCTTCAGTTCCAGGCTCAAGTTCTTGGGTTGAGCCTTCAGTTCCAGGCTTTGCCTTCTAGACACGTGTGATGGTCCTGCTGAGCTTCTTACTGGTTGTATCTCCTCAAGATTCCAGTCTTGAGGGAAATTTCCAGTGGTCCATTGTTCATGAGTAGGAACTTTGTCAATCTTCTCACTATTCTCTGAAATAGTCTGAGATTCTAAGGCTGGATTCACACGACCATGTTACGTCCGTAATGGACGGAACGTATTTCGCCCACAAGTCCCGGACTGAACACACTGCAGGGGGCCAGGCTCCTAGCATCATAGTTATGTACGACGCTAGGAGTCCATTACGGACGTAACATGGTCGTGTGAACCCAGCCTAAGGCTGGGTTCACACACCCTATTTGCGGACGTAATTCGGGTGTTTTAACCTCGAATTACGTCCAAAAATACGGCTCCAAAGCGTCGGCAAACATCTGCCCATTCATTTGAATGGGTTTTACGATGTACTGTGCCAACGGTCCATTTTTTTTTACGCCCGCGTCAAAGAAGTGCCTGTCACTTCTTGAGACGTAATTGGAGCCGTTTTCTATTGGCTCCATAGAAAAACAGCTCCAATTACGCCAGTAATGGACGCTGCGAAAAACGCCTGCACATGCCATTACGTCTGAAATTCCAGAGCTGTTTTTTTCTGAAAATAGCTCCGTAATTTCAGGCGTATCGGACGTGTACGTGTGAACATACTCTAACACCGCGGGCTCCACTACGTCCTCACATGCTGCTGAATCTGCACTTTCCAATGTTTGACTCCACTTTCTAAAGAAGGAATTATTATTTTTTGTGTCTCCTTTATTGCAATGTGATATTTTAGGGAAGGTTTAACTGGTCTCACATTAGGCTAGGCTAATATTAGGTAGGTTTAATTCTAGGCTGGGCTCAATCTGAGCTGGTTTCAAACTAGACTGGTCTACAACTTAACTGGTCTCATAGTAAGCTTTGCTCAAACGTAGCTCGTATCATACTAGGCTGGACTTACACTAGGCTGGCACACATCAAGCTGGGTTCACATTAGGCTGAAGTCATTAAACTGGACTCTCACTAAGCTAGTCTCACACTAGACTGGGCTATGTTAGTCTGAGCTTGCACAAAGCTGTACTCTCACTAGGCTTGGATCACATAAAACTGATCTCACACTAGGCTGGGCTTTGTTAGGTTGTTCTCACACTAGGCTAGACTTTGTTAAACTAGTATCACACTAAGCTGGACTCTCACTAGCCTGGACTAAGTTAAGCTGGTCTCACACTAAGCTGGTTTCACACTAGGCTGGGCTATGTTAGGCTGGTCTCACTATAGGCTTGGCTCACACTAGGGTGGGATATGTTATGCTGGTCTCTCACTAGGTTGGGCTATGTTAGCCTGGTCTAATATTAGGCTTGGTTCACAATAGAGCTCGGCTATGTTAGGCTAGACTCACACTAAGCTGGTCTTACACTAGGCTGGGCTCACTTGAAAATGGTAAAGGAATAAAACACAAAGAAAGTTTCAAAACCTGATAGAAGGATTCCCAGGTTCACGTTCATCACATTTCCACACAACAAGGGAGTGAATTCTGAGAAAGTGGACGAAAACATGCAAATCATTGTATTCTGCCTCTAGTGGCCAAGCCACTGGTGTACAGGCCGGACGCAGCCAAATTAGTACAGAGACATTCATTCTGACGCACATTCAGTCGTGTCAGGTTTTTTTTCAGTTGGAAACAGCTTTATTTACAATCAGTTGCTATAAATGAACATACTGTGATGCAGTGCATGCTGGGTAACAGCACTGACATATTAGTATGACAGGATCACAAGATACAGTGCAGCCGCACACTGCACGTGACACGCTCATTACACCACATACTGATAAAGCTCGTGATGGGGGGGGGGATCTTTAAATTACGGAGAAAAGTGGCTCCAATGTTTTATTATAATTAGGCCTCCACCGCATTGTAGAGAGTAGGCAGGTATCATAGGGCGCTGTACTTCAGGATGTGCTGTTATCTGCTGGGTTTAGTGTCTTTTCATCACTAGGTGGCATCCAGTCAGTCCGTCCACTGCGTATATTGCCCTGTGTGAATTGTGCTGATGTCATGTTGATATAACGCTGTTTCTTTGCAGGTCCGGCGGGGGATGGTTGGCTTGTTGGTAGGTTCCAGGATGTACGGGGCGGAGCTTAGTGCCTGGACAGGGCTTAGTGTATAATACAGCAGGGAGTCCGACAAACAGTGTTCAGGGAGCGGGTTGAGGCCCATGAAGTAACAAGTCTGTGCAGGAGGAAGTTAGGAACGGTGATACGCTGCAGTGCAGGAGGGAGTGAGGAGCGGTGACACGCTGCAGCGCAGGAAGGAGTGAGAAGCGGTGATACGCTGCAGTGCAGGAGGGAGTGAGGAGCGGTGACACGCTCCAGTAAAGAAGGGAGTGAGGAGCAGTGACACGCTGCAGTGCAGGAGGGAGTGAGAAGCGGAGACACGCTGCAGAGCAGGGGGGAGTGAGGAGCGGTGACACGCTGCAGTGCAGGTGGGAGTGAGAAGCGGTGACATGCTGCAATGCTGGAGGAGATAGAAGAGGTGACAGGCTGCAGTGCTGGAGGGGATAGAAGAGGTGACACGCTGCAGTGCTGGAGGGGATAGAAGAGGTGACAGGCTGCAGTGCTGGAGGGGATAGAAGAAGTGACAGGCTGCAGTGCTGGAGGGGATAGAAGAGGTGACAGGCTGCAGTGCTGGAGGGGATAGAAGAGGTGACAGGCTGCAGTGCTGGAGGAGATAGAAGAAGTGACAGGCTGCAGTGCTGGAGGGGATAGAAGAGGTGACAGGCTGCAGTGCTGGAGGAGATAGAAGAAGTGACAGGCTGCAGTGCTGGAGGAGATAGAAGAAGTGACAGGCTGCAGTGCTGGAGGGGATAGAAGCGGTGACACGCTGCAGTGCTGGAGGAGATAGAAGAAGTGACAGGCTGCAGTGCTGGAGGAGATAGAAGAGGTGACACGCTGCAGTGCTGGAGGAGATAGAAGAAGTGACAGGCTGCAGTGCTGGAGGGGATAGAAGAGGTGACAGGCTGCAGTGCTGGAGGGGATAGAAGAAGTGACAGGCTGCAGTGCTGGAGGGGATAGAAGAGGTGACAGGCTGCAGTGCTGGAGGGGATAGAAGAAGTGACAGGCTGCAGTGCTGGAGGAGATAGAAGAAGTGACAGGCTGCAGTGCTGGAGGAGATAGAAGAGGTGACACGCTGCAGTGCTGGAGGAGATAGAAGAAGTGACAGGCTGCAGTGCTGGAGGGGATAGAAGAGGTGACAGGCTGCAGTGCTGGAGGGGATAGAAGAAGTGACAGGCTGCAGTGCTGGAGGGGATAGAAGAGGTGACAGGCTGCAGTGCTGGAGGGGATAGAAGAGGTGACAGGCTGCAGTGCTGGAGGGGATAGAAGCGGTGACACGCTGCAGTGCTGGAGGAGATAGAAGAAGTGACAGGCTGCAGTGCTGGAGGGGATAGAAGAGGTGACACGCTGCAGTGCTGGAGGAGATAGATGCAGTGACACGCTGCAGTGCTGGAGGACATAGAAGAGGTGACCCGCTGCAGTGCTGGAGGAGATAGAAGCGGTGACACACTGCAGTGCTGGAGGCGATCAGCCTGTGGCACTGCTGAGGTATTATTTAATGCGGCGTGGCATGGAGGCAATCAGCCTGTGGCACTGCTGAGGTGTTATCAATGCAGCGTGGCATGGAGGCGATCAGCCTGTGGGACTGCTGAGGTGTTATCAATGTGGCGTGGCATGGGGACGATCAGCCTATGGCACTGCTGAGGGGTTATCAATGCGGCGTGGCATGGAGGCGATCAGCCTGTGGCACTGCTGAGGTGTTATCAATGCGGCGTGGCATGGAGGCGATCAGCCTGTGGCACGGCTGAGGTGTTATCAATGCGGCGTGGCATGGAGGCGATCAGCCTGTGGGACTGCTGAGGTGTTATCAATGCTGCGTGGCATGGAGGTGATCAGCCTGTGGCACTGCTGAGGTGTTATCAATGCAGCATGGCATGGGGGCGATCAGCTTATGGCACTGCTGAGGGGTTATCAATGCGGAGTGGCATGGAGGCGATCAGCCTGTGGCACTGCTGAGGGGTTATCAATGCGGCGTGGCATGGAGGCGATCAGCCTGTGGCACTGCTGAGGTGTTATCAATGCGGCGTTGCATGGGGGCGATCAGCCTATGGCACTGCTGAGGGGTTATCAATGCGGCGTGGCATGGAGGCGATCAGCCTGTGGCACTGCTGAGGTGTTATCAATGCGGCGTTGCATGGGGGCGATCAGCCTATGGCACTGCTGAGGGGTTATCAATGCGGCGTGGCATGGAGGCGATCAGCCTATGGCACTGCTGAGGGGTTATCAATGCGGCGTGGCATGGAGGCGATCAGCCGCAGTGATACTGTGGTTATTACACCAGGTGTTGGTACTTTTGACAGTGTGGGCAGGTGCCAAGTCCTCCATAAAGCTGTCAGCGGAGGGAAGCATGAAGTGCTGGGAATGTTCTGCTAGACGCTGCGCTGAATCTGGACCAGATATAACACAGTGACCAGCACCAGCAGATGACACGGCCCCCAAACCATCGCTGACTGCGGAGACTACACACTGGAGCGCAGGACGCTTGGACTGACGTTTCTCCACTCTTCTTCCAGACTCCGGGACTGAGATTTCCAATGAAATGCAAAATTTACTTTCATCTGAACAGAGGACTTTGGACACTGAGCAGCAGACCCGTCCTTTTTCTCCTTCGCCCCGGTAAGACACTTCTGACGGTGTCTCTGGGAATGTGACAGTTTTCTCCCATGTCCTATATACGTCTGTGTGCAGCGGCTCTTGAAGCACTGACTCCAGCCGCAGACCACTCCTTATGAATCTCCCCCAGATTCTTGAATGGCCTTTTCTTGACAATCCTTTCAAGGCTGCGGATACCCCTGTTGCTTGTGCACCTTTTTCTACCACACTTTTTCCTTCCTCTGAACTTTCCATTAATCTACTTGGATACAGCGCTGTGTGAACGGCTTCTTTAGCAATGTCTTTTTGTGGCTTCCCCTCCTTGTGGAGGTGTCAATGACTCTCCTGGACAACTATATGGTTGTGTTCAGATGGCACTGGTTTCTTTGGGTGCTCGAGGTAGGGTCCCAACCCGGGTATAAGTTAAGAATTTGTACTCGGCACACCTTGCTTGTGTTACAAAAATATATTTTTATTTTTATTATGGATGCCAGAGGCTGTATGTGCGACGTCGACGTTTCGGTCAGACAGACCTTCGTCGGGCACTAGAGAAATGTACAATTGATTAGATCATGGCATGGGTATAGGAGAACTATCACTTAAGGTTTACATGATAACATCATAAAATATGTCATATAGGTGAAAAAACAGAGCGTATAACTGGGTCAATTCAAACAAAGGACACCTAACACATAGGACTATGAAATCAACGTGAAAATTAAAATCAAGAACGAAAACAAAAACAAAAAGGAGGAAACAGAGACCTAGATCCCAGGTACATGCAACACATCAGGGAATGTACCATATGGCTATGGAGAGAAATCTTTTGTCTAGGAAACTCATAATTTGGACGATACGAATCGTTGTGCGCGCACAAGGCGCGGTGGAATCACATGATGATCTATGGTACTGATTTAAGGCATAAATATAGATACGGTCGTCATATTTTACGGACAATATGGAGGTACAACTCAGGTATACACAATGCAGGTATATACAATGCAGAAATAAACACAGAATGCATCACTGAAGAAAGCATGGACATAGACATGTCATATAGAAGCGACCAGAAGGTGGAGACAAATAGATGATACAGGTGAAATAGCGGGGGTGTAGTACCGATCCAGTCCCCAGCACGGCTCAGGTAAGATACACATCATCTGAAGATGTTTAGGGTACTACACCCCCGCTATTTCACCTGTATCATCTATTTGTCTCCACCTTCTGGTCGCTTCTCTATGACATGTCTATGTCCATGCTTTCTTCAGTGATGCATTCTGTGTTTATTTCTGCATTGTATATACCTGCATTGTGTATACCTGAGTTGTACCTCCATATTGTCCGTAAAATATGACGACCGTATCTATATTTATGCCTTAAATCAGTACCATAGATCATCATGTGATTCCACCGCGCCTTGTGCGCGCACAAGGATTCGCATCGTCCAAATTATGAGTTTCCTAGACAAAAGATTTCTCTCCATAGCCATATGGTACATTCCCTGATGTGTTGCATGTACCTGGGATCTAGGTCTCTGTTTCCTCCTTTTTGTTTTTGTTTTCGTTCTTGATTTTAATTTTCACGTTGATTTCATAGTCCTATGTGTTAGGTGTCCTTTGTTTGAATTGACCCAGTTATACGCTCTGTTTTTTCACCTATATGACATATTTTATGATGTTATCATGTAAACCTTAAGTGATAGTTCTCCTATACCCATGCCATGATCTAATCAATTGTACATTTCTCTAGTGCCCGACGAAGGTCTGTCTGACCGAAACGTCGACGTCGCACATACAGTCTCTGGCATCCATAATAAAAATAAAAATATATTTTTGTAACACAAGCAAGGTGTGCCGAGTACAAATTCTTAATCTCCTGGACAACTGTCACATCTGCATCTTCCCCATCATTGTGTTGCCTCCTGAACCCGACTGTTGGACCATCTAAAGACTTAGGAAACCTTTGCAGGTGTTTTGTGTTGATTCGCTGATTAGAGGGTCACACCAGGAGACGACAATCTGCAACTTTTACCCAATATCCTCATTTTCTGAGACACAAAATTTTGGGTTTTCAGTAACTGTTCCCATAATCATCAACATCAACATTAAAATAAATAAATGCTGGAAACAGATCCCTCTGTGTGTAATGAATCTATAGAATATGAGGCACTTTATGAATTGAATTACTGAAATAAATGAACTTTTTGATGATATTGTAATTCATTGAGAAGGACCTGTATATAATGCCAGTCCTGTTATATTTCCTCTTTTTTATTTGTGTTAAAAAATCCAATAAAATGTATCTTAAAAAAAAAAAGAGGGATGTCAGGGACTCCTCTCCCACCCTCGGGAGGCTCCTTGTACATAACTGTCTGTTCAGTTTTATTTACCGGACACCCAGTGAAGTGTTAAGAAGTGACCCGTTTGTGGTCCTGGCCCGTCTTGCTGTTGTCTGCTCAGTCCCCCTGCGACCACTGATGTGGCAGCGAGCTGAGCGGAGAGTGAGGGTGGTGGTGTTATTAGGCGGCAGATATTCTTTCATGAACCCGCGACGAGCGGTGATTTCCGAGTCGTCTACATTGAAAAGACGTTTATTACACCCAACAATAATCGCTAAAGATTTTCGCTGTTCAGTTGTTACTGTGATCGTTGCTCGTTCGCTCAATCCTCATCTCTTTTTTTTTATTTTTTTGTAAATTCTTTATTTTGAGAAACATTTTTGACGTTTTGTTGGCAGCTCATTATACATACAATCACCTCCTTAATACAAAATTGCAATACAAGCATAATATAAATCCACTAGCACGAATCTATAAGAAAGTGACCGCTGCAAAAGAACTGGTCACATAGAACAGACAATCAGACATTAAAACAAAAAATGAAGACAGAAAAGAAGAAAATCACATAGGACGTGTCTCTATCTCAGTAACAATGAGGTATATTGTACGACTAGCAATACACACAGGTAACAAAATGAAGAATAATAACCTCCAAAACAAATGCAATCTCCCAGGTGTGGTCAGTAAGTGAGTACGATCAGTAATACATTTGTGGTACACACAAAGAGCCAAATCACAGCCCAGTTCCAGCCCAACTATGAAAATCTCTCCATGGCTTCCAAACTCTCAGAAACAAGTCCCTTGAGAAGGTGTGCCACCCCAACAGTTCTTCCAATGAATGGAGCTGATGAACCTTAGACCACCACATGTCCATCGAAGGAGGGTCCTCACTGCGCCACTTCAATGGTATCAACAATTTAGCCGATGAGATCATTAAGGTGGGCAAGTCCCTTCGGACAGGAGTGAAGTCTCCTGAAGGGAGCCATAAGAAGATCATCTCAGGTGTCAATGTTAAGGAGAAACCAACAATATCAGTAATAGCCCTTTCCTCTTGTGCCCAGAAAGGTCTGATTTTGGGACAAAACCACCAGATATGAGACAGAGATCCAGGAGGTAACCCGCATCTCCAGCAAACATTTGACGGGATGAGACGTATCTTATAAAGATATGCAGGAGTGCGATACCATCTAGTTAGCAATTTATAAGAATTCTCCTGATGTCGTACACAACACGAGAACCCATGAGATCGAGACAAAATAGAGGAGAGTTCCTTTTGTGAAAGAACAATATCTAATTCCTTTTCCCATTCCATTAAGAAAAAGGGTTTGGATTGGGCCAAATCTAACAGAAGGTTGGTATATCTTTTGGACAAGGAACTGGATGGAGATTGAGGCATAAGGGTTTCATTTTCCATCCATGTGGGATCAGGGTATGGTGAAGGAGCTATAGCCAAAAATATGCAGGACGCTGATTCATGTCATACCGGTGAAGAAACGTCACATTAGCAGCAGAGGCAGATAAACCAGACCCAGAGGATTGAGCCAACATAGCACTCAGGTCAGGAGCAGCTCTACCCTTAATGACCTCACTGAACCTAAGAGAACCCAGCAGAGGCCATAACGATGCCCCAAGAACGGTTATCTTATCTGTAAAATAAGGAAGAACCCCCCAATGGAGCTATCGGAGAAAGGCAACCACTAGCCATATTCAACGCCGTAGACCTCTGACAGACTTTAAGCCTATCTCCAGTCATATCACCAACTAGAATTGTTTTTGGTGGCAATGGTAATTTAACCCAAAGCAAGTGTAATAATTCCTCCAAGAGAACCCGTCCCTCCATATCCAAGTAGCTATTGGTAAGAGAGGTGTTAGCAAGTTGCGCCCAACGAAGCAATTGAATTGCTTCATAATATAACCGTATATCTGGTAGAGACAACCCCCCGTGTTCCTTTTAAAAAAAAATAAAACGGGAATATATAGGCGCTGCTTGGTTGTAAAATGAACACATAGATTTATTAGGTAAGTATAGGACAGATGCTACGCGTTTCAACGCCCGACTGGCGTCTTCATCAGGCAAGTGAAACATACAGAGAACATGAATGTATATATAAAGAGTGTGAGGGTTTAGCATCAGGAGAGGTTGGTACAGCGGTTTCTTTGTAGCCAGAGACAGGGACACCGTGCATTAAAAGTCATAACAGGGCTTTTGCCTGTGTTTTTATTCTTGTCAAAGAAACAGCCTCTTGTACAACAAAGCAAAATACAAAATAAATCCTGCTCGTCTGAGCACTAACTAAACAAGATATTATCTAACTACACCAAGTGCCTTCCTACCCGGCACTGGACACAAAGTAACACAGGTCTTTACTCACATAGCATACAGGCAACTCCAGCCTTAGTAGTCCCCAGTCTGAGTCAGGGGTGAGACTCCCACACACGGTGTCTGCACCTTTTTATACACAGGCTGCAGGTGCAGCTAATTGAGCAGCAACCTTGTCCTACAAACAGAGATGGACTAGGGATTGGGGAACCCACCCTGCTCTTCTCCAATCCAACTCCAGGCCCTTTTTCCCGGCTTTTCCTTAAGCCGAGATTGGAAAACTAGAGCTTTCTATTGCAAGAACTACTAATTCCCTGGAGCCTAGGATACATATGACAGGATTCTAGGGGAAATGTACCTTCCCTCAATGACTTTACCTGTCACTGTCTCACAAGAGACATATAATTATGTTAATATACAGAGAATTGGTCCAATTAACATAATTATATGTCTCTGTATATATACACTCATGTTCTCTGTATGTTTCACTTGCCTGATGAAGACGCCAGTCGGGCGTTGAAACGTGTAGCATCTGTCCTATACTTACCTAATAAATCTATGTGTTCATTTTACAACCAAGCAGCGCCTATATATTCCGGTTTTTTGCTCCTTTACATTTACTATTTTTGGCAACTCCTTTGGGTGTTTGCGTTTGGGATTGGCAGCAGCTTCTATTACATTGCAAATACCTGACAGTATTTGCAACCACAAGGTGAGCATTTCCACCATTCTGCTCTTCCACATTACAATCTGATCTGCACTATGTGGCGCCGTGCCCTTTTCAGTTTAAAAAAAAAAAAAAAAGTAGTCTATGAGCCAATCTAGGACGTTTCCCTTTCCATAAAAAATGAATAAAGAGACTTTGGAACCTATTGAAGTAACTGGCCGGAAGGTCTATGGGGATGCTTTGCAATGGGTACAGGATCTGGGGAAGCACATAGGTGGCCAATATTTTTTTTCTACCAGCCACGAAAGAAAGGGTATATTTATTTTAGAAAGAAATTTTAGTATTTTCGGAACAAGGGGAGCAAAGTTCAAGGAAAAAAGCTGTCTGGGATCCGCTGGAATATTAATGCCCAAATATTGGATAGCCAGAGGCGGCCATTTAAACGAAGATATGGACTTTAAGTGTACTAACTGATCATGTGGTATAGAGATATCCAAGGCCTCAGACTTCCCATAATTCATTTTAAAATTGGAGATGCCTCCGAATTGAGTAAAGATGTCCAGAATCAGCGGAATCACAGTCAGTGGATTCGTAACTAACAGCAGCAAATCATCTGCAAAAGCCGCCGTCTTATGAACGTGTTCCCCAACCCGGAGACCTTGGATGCCACCATTTTGCCAAAATTTCAAAAGAAGGAGCTCCAGCATAATAACAAAAAGGGACGGTGACAAGGGACATCCCTGACGCGTTCCATTCAAAATTGAAAAGGAACCAGACAAGGACCCATTCATTTGAATCCTGGCAGAGGGCTCTCGATAAAGGGAAAATACAGCATCTATAAATGTGGATGGAAAATGAAATTTCAATAGAGCTCTCCTCATGTACTCCCAACAGACCCTGTCGAAAACCTTTTCGGCGTCAGTACCCAGCAAAACCATACAGCTTTTCGAGCGACGGACATGTAATATAGCATGCAGAACTCTACTCACGTTATGTTTACCCTCCCGACCCTTCACAAACCCCACCTGCTCATCTCCGAAAATTAAGGGCAAGAGAAGTTGTATACGCCTTGCCAGAATTTTCACCCACCATTTGACGTCACAATTTAAGAGCGAAATGGGTCTATAACTTCCTCACTGCTCGGGATCCCTCCCCTCCTCAGGAAGAATAGTAACAAACACTTCCAAAGACTGTTTAGGAAGAGAGGAGCCCCGCACTAAAGAATTACAGACCTCCGTGAATTTAGGAATTAACGGTTTCCAAAATTTTTTAGAAAAGGAGATGGGCAAAGCCATCCGGACCCGGACTCTTTCCTGAAGGAATTGAATCCAAAGTCTTCCCCACCTCCTCCTCAGTAATTGTTGCTAAAAGTGCTTCACACTGTAAATCTGACAGATGGGGAGCTGATATATCCGACAAAAACGCAGTTGTGTGTTCTTTCCGGTCTGACATAGGAATAGGAGTCCCCTCGGAGGAATCAGTCAAATGACACAACTTGGAATAAAAAGTCTGAAAGGCCTTGGCTATATGTGGCGTTGATGTCACTCTCTCCCCCCTGATCGTTTTTAATAGCTTCTATAAACACCCTGGATTGCCTCTGCTTAATCAACCTAGTCATGAGTTTAGAGCCCTTCTCACCATGAAGCTGCCTGGAACGCCTTAGTGGCTTTATAATTAAGAAGGTCTCGAAGTTCCAGGCGTAATGAGCTAAGCGATCTATAGTCTGTGAGGGAACCCGTCCGTTTCTGCACCTCTTCAATGTTAGAAATCTGACAGTAAGTTTACCATTTGTTTTGATCTTTGTTTCTTAAGATAAGAAGCGAAGGCAATAAGTTCCCCCCTCATATAGGCTTCATGTGTCTCCCACAGGATGGGCCTGGAGACTTGCGGGAAGTCATTCAATGGAAAAAATTCCTCTAACTTGGAGGCAGGAGACGCACCATTGTCGGCGTGTTCTATGATCGTGTTATTCAGTCTCCAAACCCATTCCCGTTGAGGAACACACCCGAATTCCAAAGTAATACACACCGGTGCATGATCCGAAACCGTAAGACTCGTTATATCAGCGCGCTGCAAATTCGGTAACAAAGATAAAGGCAGGAAAAAATAGTCTATTCTATGATAAGTACCATGGGGAGAAGAATATAATGTGTAATCCTTAACCGAGTGGCTACCAACCCTCCAAGCATCAACCATTCCCGATCTAGACATAAGCATATTGAGCTTACGAAGTATCGAGGGGGACAGAGTGAACCAAAGAGGTGGAGTCCATCGGTAAATCAAAAGAGACATTGAAGTCTCCCCCCAAAATAAGTTGACCATCCGAGAAGGACATAAGGGACAGGCGGGTAGACCTCAACCCCTCACATCTCATCTCTGATCTGCCAACGACTGGAAGATTTCCAATTAGACGGACGGATGTGGCGAAGACTAACGATAATCTTTCATACAGGTCGATGTGGCCGATCCACGGAAAACCAATGATCTATTGCTCATCGCTCAGTCATTGCACGTAATTACACATGGCGATTATTTCTTACATTCAAATGATTATACAAAGATTTGTAGGATTATTGCTCCATCTAGTAAAGGCGTTATCGATTAACCCCTGATGACCCAGTGTCCTTTTCTCAGTGGTTGTAGGCTCCTTGTTGGTTTTGTCATGTTGGGCTACACTGGGATTATCCGGGGGATACAGAACACGTCTTCTCCGGGATAATAAGGGACGTCTCCTCCTGGATTGTTTTACCGTCAGGGTTTGGGGGCCCCTCACTTTGTCCGTGTCTCTCAATATCAGTGTGACTTTTCATTTCATCCCCTCCTGTCCTGACTTTCATTTCTCCATCCTCTCCGGACAACATTGCATTTTATAAATTCAGTTGTTGCCTTTATTAAAGTCTTCCATTAGGCTCCGAGCCAATAAAGAGCAGCTATTGTCCCGATGTATGGGGCGCAGCCAGCCGGGGGTCAGTCAGGGTCCCACATTCCCCGTGTTCTATTAGCAGTAAATTTATTACGTTCTCTTGTGTAAATAGCTACAAAGAGCCGAGGAGGCTGGGAGTGATTAAGGAGAGTGGGGTTTCAGTTACATACTATAAAATCCCTGTACAAATAGCTCTGTGATAGAAGTTCTTGTAAAAGAGTGGAGATCCATTATCCCTAAACTGCTCCATGTGTGAGCGCACCAGGTGAATGGCCGCTGTCCATCTAGCTGTCGTCTTCTTCTCTTTAACTCTACGGACGCTGGATGAAAGTGAGGGCAGGCTGCACTGTGTACCATCAGGTCTACCAGGCTCTGGACCACCAAGATCATGGAGAAGTTTCTCTGATAAGTATAATAGATCTTGAGAGGATGGAAGGAGATGCAAGTAGTGGCAACCCCCTCCGTGCTTCTCTCTCCAGGCCTCGAACCCAGTCAGGTCCTGTTTCTTTCTATAATGGAGAAGTGATTTAATTGGGGTGAGTGCTCCAGTAATTGTCACCAGTGATTCTCTCTATGAGAAGACCATGACCAGCAGGGAGATACATGAGGACTGAATTAGAAAAAAATCATTGTTCTAGGACAGAGATCGGCAATCCGTGGATCGAGATCGACAGTTCCATTGAGGATGGGTGGTAGTAGATGGGGCCAATCACTACTGCAGAATAAAGATTATTATTATAAGAAGAGCCGGGTCTGATACAGTGCAGCTCGGGAAGGTGGCGGACTCACACATCACCTGGATACATAGAATCCATTGAATTGAGTCGTGTGATGAACATTGCCGCTGCCAACAATATAAATGAAAGACTGCCCAAAATCTATATAACAGACTTCTGATGCCAAAACACTGTTAGCATAGAGACCAACAGAGAAGTCAGTGGGAAGGTGGCAGTCAGTGGGAAGTTGGACTCTGTGGGAAGTTGGAGTCTGTGGGAATGTGGCAGTCAGTGTGAAGGTGGAGTCTGGAAGGTGGCGTCTGGGGAAGGTGGCAGTCAGTGGGAAGGTGGCAGTCAGTGGGAAGGTGGCAGTCAGTGGGAAGGTGGCAGTCAGTGGGAAGGTGGCAGTCAGGGGGATTGTGGCAGTCAGGGGGATTGTGGCAGTCAGGGGGATTGTGGCAGTCAGGGGGATTGTGGCAGTCAGGGGGAAGGTGGCAGTCAGTGGGAAGGTGGCAGTCAGTGGGAAGGTGGAGTTTGTGGGAAGGTGGAGTCTGGAAGGTGGCAGTCATTGGGAAGGTGGAGTCTGTCGGAAGGTGGAGTCTGTGGGAAGGTGGAGTCAGTGGGAAGGTGGCAGTCAGTGGGAAGGTGGCAGTCAGTGGGAAGGTGGCAGTCAGTGGGAAGGTGGTAGTCAGTGGGTAGGTGGCAGTCTGTGGGAAGGTGGAGTCTGTGAGAAGGTGGAGTCTGTGGGAAGGTGGAGTTTGTGATAAGGTGGAGTCTGTGGGAAGGTGGAGTCGGTGGGAAGGTTGCAGCTTCACATTAACAGTTAAGTCCAGTAGCAAAGGGGTGGAGAGCTGCTTTACTGCATTAGATTATCCTCATGATGACATCATTTCCCAATGGTCCTGTCACAAATCGGTACAAAGTGGAGCCCAAGTCTCTCAAAAGTTATAAGAGTCAATTTCCATCTCTTGATGGTTTTCTATCCCGTTATAGAGGATGTAAAGAAGGAACAGACACTGAGAGAAACCAAGAGAATTAGTGAGAAGTCTTCTACAGATATCACCAGGGCTTACAGGACATTATAATCAGAAAGAAAGAGGAGAATGGTGGGAGAAACAATACTAGACAGTGGTGGCCACCAGGAACCTAGTGATGGCAGGATCCTAGTGATGGCAGGAGTCTAATGATGGCAGGAGTCTAGTGATGGCAAGTGTAGTGATGGCAGGAGTCCAATGATCGCATGAGCCTAGTGATGGCAGGAGTCTAGTGATGGTAGGAGTCTAGTGATGGCAGGAGTCTAATGATGGCAGGAGTCTAGTGATGGCAGGCGTCTAGTGATGGCAGGCGTCTAGTGATGGCAGGAGTCTAGTGATGGCAGGAGTCTAGTGATGGCAGGAGTCTAGTGATGGCAGGAGTCTAGTGATGGCAGGAGTCTAGTGATGGCAGGCGTCTAGTGATGGCAGGCGTCTAGTGATGGCAGGAGTCCAGTGATGGCAGGAGTCCAGTGATGGCAGGAGTCCAGTGATGGCAGGAGGCTAGTGATGGCAGGAGCCTAGTGATGGCAGGAGGCTAGTGTCGGCAGGAGGCTAGTGACGGCTGGAGGCTAGTGACGGCAGGAGGCTAGTGACGGCAGGAGGCTTGTGACGGCTGGAGGCTAGTGACGGCAGGAGGCTAGTGGCGGCAGGAGGCTAGTGGCGGCAGGAGGCTAGTGGCGGCAGGAGGCTAGTGGCGGCAGGAGGCTAGTGACGGCTGGAGGCTAGTGACGGCAGGAGGCTAGTGGCGGCAGGAGGCTAGTGACGGCTGGAGGCTAGTGACGGCTGGAGGCTAGTGACGGCAGGAGGCTAGTGGCGGCAGGAGGCTAGTGGCGGCAGGAGGCTAGTGGCGGCAGGAGGCTAGTGACGGCTGGAGGCTAGTGACGGCTGGAGGCTAGTGGTGGCAGGAGGCTAGTGGTGGCAGGAGGCTAGTGATGGCAGGAGGCTAGTGATGGCTGGAGGCTAGTGATGGCTGGAGGCTAGTGATGGCAGGAGGCTAGTGATGGCAGGAGGCTAGTGATGGCAGGAGGGTAGTGGTGGCAGGAGGCTAGAGGTGGCAGGATCCTAGTGGTGGCAGGAGGCTAGTGGTGGCAGGAGGCTAGTGATGGCAGGAGTCCAGTGATGGCAGGAGTCCAGTGATGGCAGGAGTCCAGTGATGGCAGGAGGCTAGTGATGGCAGGAGCCTAGTGATGGCAGGAGGCTAGTGATGGCAGGAGGCTAGTGACGGCAGGAGGCTAGTGACGGCTGGAGGCTAGTGACGGCTGGAGGCTAGTGACGGCAGGAGGCTAGTGGCGGCAGGAGGCTAGTGACAGCTGGAGGCTAGTGACGGCAGGAGGCTAGTGACGGCAGGAGGCTAGTGGCGGCAGGAGGCTAGTGGCGGCAGGAGGCTAGTGGCGGCAGGAGGCTAGTGACGGCTGGAGGCTAGTGACGGCTGGAGGCTAGTGGCGGCAGGAGGCTAGTGGCGGCAGGAGGCTAGTGGCGGCAGGAGGCTAGTGACGGCTGGAGGCTAGTGACGGCTGGAGGCTAGTGACGGCTGGAGGCTAGTGACGGCTGGAGGCTAGTGGCGGCAGGAGGCTAGTGGCGGCAGGAGGCTAGTGGCGGCAGGAGGCTAGTGGCGGCAGGAGGCTAGTGGCGGCAGGAGGCTAGTGACGGCTGGAGGCTAGTGGCGGCTGGAGGCTAGTGGCGGCTGGAGGCTAGTGGCGGCAGGAGGCTAGTGGCGGCAGGAGGCTAGTGGCGGCAGGAGGCTAGTGGCGGCAGGAGGCTAGTGACGGCTGGAGGCTAGTGACGGCTGGAGGCTAGTGACGGCTGGAGGCTAGTGGCGGCTGGAGGCTAGTGGCGGCAGGAGGCTAGTGGCGGCAGGAGGCTAGTGGCGGCAGGAGGCTAGTGACGGCAGGAGCCTAGTGACGGCAGGAGGCTAGTGACGGCAGGAGGCTAGTGGTGGCAGGAGGCTAGAGGTGGCAGGAGGCTAGTGGTGGCAGGAAGCTAGTGGTGGCAGGAGGCTAGTGTTGGCAGGAGGCTAGTGGTGGCAGGAGGCTAGTGGTGGCAGGAGCCTAGTGATGGCAGGAGGCTAGTGATGGCAGGAGGCTAGTGATGGCTGGAGGCTAGTGATGGCTGGAGGCTAGTGATGGCAGGAGGCTAGTGATGGCCGGAGGCTTATTATGGCAGGAGTCTAGTGATGGCAGGAGGCTAGTGTTGGCAGGAGGCTAGTGATGGCAGGAGGCTAGTGATGGCAGGAGGCTAGTGATGGCAGGAGGCTAGTGGTGGCAGGAGGCTAGAGGTGGCAGGATCCTAGTGGTGGCAGGAGGCTAGAGGTGGCAGGAGGCTAGTGGTGGCAGGAGGCTAGAGGTGGCAGGAGGCTAGTGATGGCAGGAGTCCAGTGATGGCAAGAGGCTAGTGATGGCAGGAGGCTAGTGATGGCAGGAGTCCAGTGATGGCAGGAGTCCAGTGATGACAGGAGGCTAGTGATGACAGGAGGCTAGTGATGGCAGGAGGCTAGTGATGGCAGGAGTCCAGTGATGGCAGGAGCCTAGTGATGGCAGGAGCCTAGTGATGGCAGGAGGCTAGTGATGGCAGGAGTCTAGTGATGGCAGGAGGCTAGTGATGGCTGGAGGCTAGTGATGGCAGGAGGCTAGTGATGGCCGGAGGCTTATTATGGCAGGAGTCTAGTGATGGCTGGAGGCTAGTGTTGGCAGGAGGCTAGTGACGGCAGGAGGCTAGTGACGGCAGGAGGCTAGTGACGGCAGGAGGCTAGTGACGGCAGGAGGCTAGGGACGGCAGGAGGCTAGTGACGGCTGGAGGCTAGTGACGGCTGGAGGCTAGTGACGGCTGGAGGCTAGTGACGGCAGGAGGCTAGTGACGGCTGGAGGCTAGTGACGGCTGGAGGCTAGTGACGGCTGGAGGCTAGTGGTGGCAGGAGGCTAGTGGTGGCAGGAGGCTAGTGATGGCAGGAGGCTAGTGATGGCTGGAGGCTAGTGATGGCAGGAGGCTAGTGTCGGCAGGAGGCTAGTGATGGCAGGAGGCCTGTGATGGCTGGAGGCTAGTGACGGCAGGAGGCTAGTGGCGGCAGGAGGCTAGTGGCGGCAGGAGGCTAGTGATGGCAGGAGGCTAGTGATGGCAGGAGGCTAGTGATGGCTAGAGGCTAGTGATGGCTGGAGGCTAGTGATGGCTAGAGGCTAGTGATGGCTGGAGGCTAGTGATGGCTGGAGGCTAGTGATGGCAGGAGGCTAGTGATGGGCGGAGGCTTATTATGGCAGGAGTCTAGTGATGGCAGGAGGCTAGTGTTGGCAGGAGGCTAGTGATGGCAGGAGGCTAGTGATGGCAGGAGGCTAGTGATGGCAGGAGGGTAGTGGTGGCAGGAGGCTAGAGGTGGCAGGATCCTAGTGGTGGCAGGAGGCTAGAGGTGGCAGGAGGCTAGTGGTGGCAGGAGGCTAGTGATGGCAAGAGTCCAGTGATGGCAAGAGGCTAGTGATGGCAGGAGGCTAGTGATGGCAGGAGTCCAGTGATGGCAGGAGGCTAGTGATGGCAGGAGGCTAGTGATGGCAGGAGTCCAGTGATGGCAGGAGTCCAGTGATGGCAGGAGCCTAGTGATGGCAGGAGGCTAGTGATGGCAGGAGTCCAGTGATGGCAGGAGTCCAGTGATGGCAGGAGTCCAGTGATGGCAGGAGTCCAGTGATGGCAGGAGCCTAGTGATGGCAGGAGGCTAGTGATGGCAGGAGCCTAGTGATGGCAGGGGGCTAGTGATGGCAGGAGGCTAGTGTCGGCAGGAGGCTAGTGACGGCTGGAGGCTAGTGACGGCAGGAGGCTAGTGACGGCAGGAGGCTAGTGACGGCAGGAGGCTTGTGACGGCTGGAGGCTAGTGACGGCAGGAGGCTAGTGGCGGCAGGAGGCTAGTGGCGGCAGGAGGCTAGTGGCGGCAGGAGGCTAGTGACGGCAGGAGGCTAGTGGCGGCAGGAGGCTAGTGGCGGCAGGAGGCTAGTGGCGGCAGGAGGCTAGTGACGGCAGGAGGCTAGTGACGGCAGGAGGCTAGTGAAGGCTGGAGGCTAGTGACGGCAGGAGGCTAGTGACGGCAGGAGGCTAGTGATGGCAGGGACACATAGTACAGAGCAGTAGATCACCGGCTGTAGGAGAATGGCGGCTCAGCATTGGTTTCTAACATTATCCTGTTTCCCCCTTAGTTCTGACAGCAGCACAATAATGGAGTATTCTGCCCCTGAGAACTAGTAGGACAGATGGAATAGTATTGAATAATTAAATTAGCCCAATTAGCCCCCCCCCCCCCCCCATCTATCCTATAAAGTCTCCTTAAGTTCCTCTTGGAGAATGTTTTATTATAAAGATGTAAGAAGCTATAAACTGATCAACTGTCAGCTCTCCATGGCCATATTGCCTCAGTGTCTCCATATTTTCCTCTATGTCCTGGTCGTCTGACCGTTTTAAATGGCCGTTTGGCATCGCTTTTTCATGGCTGTTTTTCATTCATCAGGGCTCTTTTTTGTCCAAACCCCTGAAAATCAATATATGATTAATTACGAACATTTTAAAATAGTATCATTATTATTGGTGTAACGTCCGCGGTCGCAGATCGCAGACTCCTATCATCTTGCAGACGTCTTCCTCCCAAGAGATGCCAGTACATGCGGCTGTCCGTAGAAAATGCCCTTGCATACAGACTGAAGTGGATCTGGCACTGGTTCAGAAATCCCCTGCAGGTCCTCGCGTCTCCGTCATAGTGATGAGGTAGTGGCAGAGAAAATCGGGGAGCAGCACTACCAGGTGGTGTAGTCAGAGGGTCCTTACTGCCAGGAGGTGTAGTAGGAGGAACAGCAGGGGCAATAGGGGCAGGTGCCAGGGGAACTGCAGCTTGCATATCCAGCCAATGTGCAATAATGTTCAATGCCTGGAGGAGTTGGTCCTGTCAAGACCGGAGGTCCAGCATATCCGCCTGCATCACTTGTGACCTCGTCATGTTCTTGGGTTGTCCAGCGGGGTCCATGGTCTGAGCGTACTGTCACGATGGGTGTGTGGACCCACTGGGTCGTACCGCCGTAGCTGGATAGAAGCTGGCCAAACAGGGTACCAAGGCAAAGTCAATAGTTCGAGTACGGGTACCTGTGGGAATGCAGACAGTAGCGATGGTTAGGCTTGGATGGGACCTTGGCAGCACGCAGGCACCAGGCGCGGTGTAACACAGCAGGCGTAGTATACGACACAACACGACTCCAACTCTCTACGCCCCAGGAACAAGGTGGCACAGGAAACAGGAACACTGGGAACTGGAAAACACTAAGGGACCATTTCCAAAGACTAACACGGGTAACACAACAAAGCTCAGGCAATGAGGAGAGGGGCAGAGCCCCCCCCCCCCCCCAGTCCAGGGTGATCATGGGAGCAATCAGTCAATCTAAAACATGTGTGTACTCTGGCCCATTAAGGCCGGGAATGAGCTCGAGCGCGCACCCTAGTGGTCACTGCAGGACAGGACGGCCGCATGTGCTGGCATCTCTGGGGAGGAAGACATCTGCGGGATGATAGGAGTCTGCGACCGTGGACGTTACAATTGCTACCTATATAAATTTACCTAAATTTTCACTTGTATTTAATCCCAATTCTCCCCTCCCCCAACTGGAAAGGAAGAAAAAATTACAATTGAAAAAATAAAATAAATAAATACAAGAAATTGACTTTCACGTATTGTCTGACATGGATTCTGTCAGTTTGTTCCAAGATTTCAATACTACGTTTCCATTTAGACTTGAAATAACCATTCCTGGCCTCCTCAACATAGTAACGTTTTCATAAAGAATTGTTTTATAAATCTGATCCTTCCATATGAGAAAGATTGGGGGGGGGGGGGGAGGGTACCAAATATCCATCTTTTAAGTATTTGTAAACGTGCCAGGAACAATAGTTGAGGGTGAGTATTACCTGTATTTTATTATATATGGTATCAGTTCCAGAGGAATCACCCCGCAGAACCGAACGCCTCATAATCTGTGTCAGAGGATGTGAGCCCCGAAACAGATTTTAATACCAGACTCCAATATCGGTGCAACTGTGGACATCTCCTGTGTAAATGGATCAGATCTGCACCCTAAGAGCCGCACTTTGGACACCCATCAACCCATCAATATCCCATTGTAGCTCATTTTTTAAGTGTGTGATGTAATCTATTAATTACCATATAGTGAGAAATCTCTGTGAAACAATATGTGATGCATCATCCAAATTACTGCGAGCTGAGTCCCCCTGAGAATCATTCACTGGAGCCGAGTCCCCCTGAGAATCATTCACTGGAGCCGAGTCCCCCTGAGAATCATTCATTGGAGCCGAGTCCCCCTGAGAATCATTCATTGGAGCCGAGTCCCCCTGAGAATCATTCACTGGAGCCGAGTCCCCCTGAGAATCATTCATTGGAGCCGAGTCCCCCTGAGAATCATTCATTGGAGCCGAGTCCCCCTGAGAATCATTCATTGGAGCCGAGTCCCCCTGAGAATCATTCATTGGAGCCGAGTCCCCCTGAGAATCATTCACTGGAGCCGAGTCCCCCTGAGAATCATTCACTGGAGCCGAGTCCCCCTGAGAATCATTCATTCGAGCCGAGTCCCCCTGAGAATCATTCACTGGAGCCGAGTCCCCCTGAGAATCATTCACTGGAGCCGAGTCCCCCTGAGAATCATTCATTCGAGCCGAGTCCCCCTGAGAATCATTTATTGGAGCCGAGTCCCCCTGAGAATCATTCACTGGAGCCGAGTCCCCCTGAGAATCATTCACTGGAGCCGAGTCCCCCTGAGAATCATTCATTGGAGCCGAGCCCCCCTGAGAATCATTCACTGGAGCCGAGTCCCCCTGAGAATCATTCACTGGAGCCGAGTCCCCCTGAGAATCATTCACTGGAGCCGAGTCCCCCTGAGAATCATTCACTGGAGCCGAGTCCCCCTGAGAATCATTCATTGGAGCGGAGTCCCTCATCCACTTATTATTGTTAGTTCCATGTGACTTCTACGGCCCAAACTCCGATGTTTGTATCAGTGAAATGACCCTTTACAATGACGTTTCTTTACTTACAAATCTCCAACGGGAAATGGTTAATTCTACATTTGGGTTTGTCTTTAGTGACGTTCCATAATTCAAGATAAGAGAACCAGCAATTTTTTGGTAATCCAAAGTTCAACTGTAGATCCTGGTAGGACCTTAGGTTTCCATTGTCAAATAAGGGGGATAATTGCCTTACCCCAAAACTGGGAGTCCTGTATTTTAGAAAATTCATATAAATAAGGATTATTCCAAAGAGGAGTAAATTGCAAGTTTGAAGTATGATGTTTAATACCCAGGGATCTTGGTTTAAGGCAGCCCAGGCGTTCATGAAAAAAGATAAACCACCTTGACCGGAATGTATTTTCTAGCATCAAAATTCAGTTCTTCTATGCTCATAGGTGTATCTGGTGCGCCAAGTGCCTCCCCTTCTGAACCAAGATCCTCTTTGATAATGGGGCCTATTTTGTGGAGACCCTTGAGGAGACCTGCCTCTCCTTGATGGTTGACACCTACCACAAAAGGACAGAAATAAGGGATTTCCTCCCTTATCGGAAATGTTTTCTATTATTTTACCACGTTCGGATCTGAAGAGTTTACCTGGTCCCTAAGGAAGACCACACAAGTTGAACATGGAGGTATAATCCGCCACCCAAGGCTTGAGCCTACATGTATTCGAGAGGGTCATCGCTGTAGCAGCAAACTTTACCTACAGAGAAGCAGAGAAAATCCGTGGCCAGGATTATGTGTTTAAGGGAGGCCAAAATATCATCCCCGGGGGCTCCAGAATCAACATCAAACGAAATCTGTAAGATTCATTGACATTGACCAGCAGCGACCTTGCTTGAAGTGGCCGCACAGTCATTGCACCTACCCGTGGGATCGCGTAGGTTAGACCCATAATCAGAGGGAACTACAGTACAATGGGACAATCTGGTGATAGCCATGTCAATCTTGGGGGAAGACCCCACTCACAATGTTGTTCTTTCTTGCTGGGGGAGAGGGCCTTAAGTCTCCGGATTCCTCAATTCAGCCATCATAGCCTCTTATTTTTAAGATCTTATTCACTTGGAAGACCATAGGCCCTGTAGACTCTGGAGCTTCCCCTGGATCAACATCTTGGTCACTTGACTGGATGGAGTTGATGAAATTTTGGATCTTTTCCACTTGAAAGAAAATCTTTCCAATCTCCTCATCCTCCTCTCGAGAACATAGTCCTTCACCCAGGTAACAAGGTCTTGTATAGATGGTTCTCAAGCGGGATTCTGGGGCCGGCAATCCTGACAGCGGCTATATTCATAGCTGTCACAGAGCGGGATGTCACAATCTCTGCAACTTTAATGCTTTTGCTTGGGGGGTGGATTTCATACCACTCAAAACCCAAATTCCAAATCCTGTGGAGAAGACAAAAAGGTCATTTAAATACCAGAGCAAAATTTCAAGGAAAGGAGAAAAGGAGAGACTGGAAAGTCTATAGTTTACCCAAATCTACACTTTAAGAAAACTCAATAGTAATTCGAAGGTGAGCAAGCCCAATGGCAATGCAAGGCCAGCTCAAAGAGGAAGAGGCAATGACGAGGGTTTATAAAATAGACAACAAAAGGCGACAGAATGAGGCTCTGCCCCTAAAACCGGCGCCAGAATAAAAGAAAGTAAAGGGATAACAACAGAATACAAGAAATAACTAATTCTAGTTTATTTACAGTAAAATCTCTGCTGCCGCAGTTAAAGTTACCTAAAAAGGGGAGCAAAAGAGAGAGGACGTGGAATAACATCTCTATCCGGCTGCACAGTACAGGGAGGACAGGGAAGGAGAAACAGAAGGGAAAACACCCACCAGCCTCTTCTTCTGGCCAGCAACGTAACAGCAAAGAGGAGACAGAGGGCGGCTCAACAAAACCACGCCGCAACAACGGACACCTTACCAGCTGCCAGGAACAAGAGAGAGGGAGGGTATAATGAAGAGCGCGGCCCGCCCCCGAGCAGCCAGACACAAAAACTAAATAACAACGGGGGGGTTAGGAGGAACACAACTCCAACCATCTGTCCAGGTCCAACAGGATAGGTAAAAACACACCAGGGCAGTGGCTTAGGCAGCCTTTATAGGATTCAATATTTCATAACATTTCATCTGTTTCATTAGTTCACAGGGTCAGAATTACCCCATTGTTGTGCTGCTGAATAGGACGTAAGGGAATGACTGTAGGCGGTGATGGAAGGAAGTCAAAAGAAATCTGATGATCAGAGCATCTGTTACACCAAAGAGGGTGGACAATAAAGACCATATGTTACCGAGAAGCCAGAAGAACATAGTGATAACCCATGAGAGAGACTACAGAGTGGTGCGGACTGGGGGCTGATCATCTGCTGAGGAGACGTGGGGACAAGAACTGATCAATCGCAGAATAAGGACAATAAATGTTATAGAAGCCTGTAGCTTGTAGATCATTAGGTGGATGGAAGTTGGTGGTGGAGCTGGAATTCAGGGGGGCGCTAGAGAGCAGAAAGCCATCACCAGTGCCCCCCTCAGCCCCGGGGGGGGGGCATAGAAGCTACAACAGCTGTAGTTACACCCATGAGGATACAGCAGAATGGTGGTCAATCATCTCATAGAGAGTGGATGTCCTGGACAGACTCTGGGCGGATATAGGATTTATATCTCCAAAACGAAATATGAGGATCTCTCACATGGAATATTAGGCACAAAGATGCAGGAAGCAGATCCAGCTGTGTATCGTCCCATTGTGCTGGGTTTGACATCTACAACAGCTCCACCACAGCACGCAGTACTATTTCTTCCGGTAAAATGACGGCCATAATATCAAATTCCATTTTAAGTCAATGAGGTCCAACTGGCGGCATTGGTGTCCGTTGTGCGGCAGATCTGGCCCTTGATCAATGTCGTTGTTCTGTTCCTATGACAAAGCAGAACAATGGAATTGACAAACACAGATGTGAACACGGTCGGATGTCAGTCTAGCGGCAATAAGGCCAACCAGCACCTGGCCACTGCTACCTTGGTGGACAGCCCTGACTCCTACATATTGTAGCCCGCTATGGCCAACCCCGTCTTTAACCTGCTGCTGTCATTTCCTGCCCCAATGAGTCTCTTAGCAATAGACGTACGCCTCACCAACCCCCTCAGGACCCGTGCTGAGCTGTATACACGGCCTTCTCTATAGTGTCGTCAGCGCAACATCAACTCTGCAATCCCATGATTGAATGGACTAGTAGATGAAGTTCTATATTTAGCAGGCCTCATAAGTGGGTCAGTTCCACCACGACACTTGCACTCAGGAGACTGGCCCACGTATCTCCAGTCTACACGGCCTGGACCTTATTACCAGGTCAGATCTAAAGCCAGGAAGTCATGGTCTTCAGGGACTGGAGCAGTAGCCAGAACCTGCCCAATGTGCCAGGCAGAAAACTGGCCCATGTCTTCTTATAGAGGATCTTCAGAGATACAGGAAAGGTCAGGACTCCAGAGGGCGCTCAGTTCTGCAACACCAGATGGAAGGACAGACGTACATCACAGCGCAGGCGTCCTGGAGATGTGATAAACTTCAGCCTTTGTCAGACTCAACAAGGCCCCTTAATGCTGATACAAAGTCCTATCTACCCAGTGTTGCAATGAATGGGTGCAGCAGAACAAAACTAGAAGAGGCGCAATAATAACGTTATATTATAACTGTGCATATAACGTGCATATAACGTGCATATAACGGTACAAGTCTTTCCAGCTGAATATGTACAAGGTTAAAGAGTAACTGGGCAGAGAGAGTCAGACTTCTTACTGGAGGTCTCATCAGCTTCTATAAACTGTCTATGATGGAGATAATGAGATCAGTCTGTGGCAGGCTCTGACCTTCAGCCATGAAGGAGTTAAGTAGATGAAGCCCCTCTGTCAGCGCCCCCTTCCCCCAGTTGCATTAGGGAGCGTTACCTGTGGAAGATGGATGGATGATGTGAAGAGAATCTGGAAATATGAGATCAAATAAGACAGAAGAAGAAAAATGCAGTCTGTGTCCCCAGCGCAACCCCACAAATCAGCCCTCCACCCCTGGGAGCCCGGCCCGGGGAGTGAGGCCTCAACTGCGTGCATGGGTGGGGGGGGCAGAGGACTCTTTTCACTAATATACATATCACGGTCAAGGATATCACCATTATTTACAGTATTCTGGAAAAACTACTGGACACAGAAGATGGCAATCGATTAAAGTAGAAAGAAATTGAGAAGTGAAAGGGTATAAAGCGGAGAAGTAATAGTAGTGGGAAAGGACATATGACCATATATAAAGAAATGAAGAGGGTATATAAAGAATCAGGCAAGAGAGGGGTATTAAGGGTATGAGAAGGAATGGAGCAGTATGTGAGAAAATGTGAGGGTATATAAAAGTAATGGAGAAGTCCGGGAGAAGATATGGGAGTATATATCGTAATGAAGCAGTCTGGGAGAGGATATGGGAGTATATATAGTAATGGATAAGTCTGGGAGAGGATATGGAGTATATATAGTAATGGAGCAGTCTGGGAGAGGATATGGGAGTATATATAGTAATGGAGAAGTCTGGGAGAGGATATGGAGTATATAAAGTAATGGAGCAGTCTGGGAAAGGATATGACGATATATACAGTAATGGAGCAGTCTGGGAGAGGATATGGGAGTATATAAAGCAATGTAGAAGTCTGGGAGAGGATATGGGAGTATATATAGTAATGGAGCAGTCTGGGAGAGGATATGGGAGTATATAAAGTAATGTAGAAGTCTGGGAGAGGATATGGGAGTATATATAGTAATGGAGAAGTCCGTGAGAAGATATGGGAGTATATATAGTAATGAAGCAGTCTGGGAGAGGATATGGGAGTATATAAAGTAATGGAGAAGTCTGGGAGAGGATATGGGAGTATATAAAGTAATGGAGAAGTCTGGGAGAAGATATGGGAGTATATAAAGTAATGGAGAAGTCTGGGAGAGGATATGGGAGTATATAAAGTAATGGAGAAGTCTGGGAGAAGATATGGGAGTATATAAAGTAATGAAGAAGTCTGGGAGAAGATATGGGAGTATATATCGTAATGAAGAAGTCTGGGAGAAGATATGGGAGTATATATCGTAATGAAGCAGTCTTGGAGAGGATATGGGAGTATATATAGTAATGGAGAAGTCTGGGGGAGGATATGGAGTATATAAAGTAATGGAGAAGTCTGGGAGAGGATATGGGAGTATATATAGTAATGGAGAAGTCTGGGAGAGGATATGGGAGTATATATAGTAATGGAGAAGTCCGGGAGAAGATATGGGAGTATATATAGTAATGGAGCAGTCTGGGAGAGGATTGGAGTATATAAAGTAATGGAGAAGTCTGGGAGAGGATATGGGAGTATATATAGTAATGGAGAAGTCTGGGAGAGGATATGGGAGTATATATAGTAATGGAGAAGTCCGGGAGAAGATATGGGAGTATATATAGTAATGGAGCAGTCTGGGAGAGGATATGGAGTATATTAAGTAATGTAGCAGTCAGGGAGAGGATATGACGATATATACAGTAATGGAGCAGTCTGGGAGAGGATATGGGAGTATATAAAGTAATGGAACAGTCTTGTAGAGGATATGGGAGTATAAATAGTAATGGAAAAGTCTGGGAGAGGATATGGGAGTATATAAAGTAATGGAGCAGTCTGGGAGAAGATATGGAGTATATATAGTAATGTAAAAGTCTGGGAGAGGATATGGGAGTATATATAGTAATGGAGAAGTCTGGGAGAGGATATGGGAGTATATATAGTAATGGAAAAGTCTGGGAGAGGATATGGGAGTATATATAGTAATGGAGAAGTCTGGGAGAGGATATGGAGTATATATAGTAATGGAGAAGTCTGGGAGAGGATATGGAGTATATATAGTAATGTAAAAGTCTGGGAGAGGATATGGGAGTATATATAGTAATGGAGCAGTCTGGGAGAGGATATGGAGTATATAAAGTAATGGAGAAATCTGGGAGAGGATATGGGAGTATATAAAATAATGGAGAAGTCTGGGAGAGGATAAGGGAGTATATAAAGTAATGGAACAGTCTTGTAGAGGATATGGGAGTATATATAGTAATGGAGAAGTCTGGGAGAGGATATGGGAGTATATAAATGAATGTAGAAGTCTGGGAGAGGATATGTGTCACGACGCGGGGTGTGGACCCACTGGGCCGTATCGCATAGCAGGATAGCAGTTGGCCCACTAGGTACAATACAATGTCTTTAGTCCAGAAAGGGTACCAGAGGCAATGTAGGCTGTAGCAGTGACACAACTTGACTTTCACTGTAGATGGCACAGAGTCACTGTAGCACGGGATACAGGGTACAGGCAGCAGGAACGGGTAACACTGGGAACTGGAAAACACTAGGAGATCATTTGCAAGACAAACTTTAGGTATACAAAAACGCTCAGGCAAAGATCAAGTGGGCAGAGCCCTTTTTATAGTCCAGCAGCATTCTGGGCTAAATACTGATTTTTAACAACTGGACGCGTACTGGCCCTTTAAGGCCGTGCACGCGCGGGCGCGCGCTAATTGCGGGAAACAGTCTCAGAACATTGAAGTGAGTGCCGGCGTCTCCCTGGAGGGAGATTCCGCCGAGAACACAGACGTCCATGGCCGCAGCAGTCAGAGGGTAAGTCTGAACGACGGTCCGCGGCCATAGACGTTACAATATGGAGAATATAATATAAAGTAATAGAGCAGTCTGGGTGAGGATATGGGAGTATATCAAGTAATGGAGCATTCTGGGTGAGGATATGGGAGTATATAAAGTAATGGAGCATTCTGGGTGAGGATATGGGAGTATATAAAGTAATGGAGCATTCTGGGTGAGGATATGGGAGTATATCAAGTAATGGAGAAATCTGGGTGAGGATATGGGAGTATATAACGTAATGGAGCATTCTGGGAGAAGATATGAGGTATATAATGTCATAGAGAATTCTGGGAGAAGATATGGGGTATATACACAGTAATGGAGCATTCTGGGAGAAGATATGTGAGTATATAAAGTAATGGAGAAGTTTGGAATTAATAAAGTAATGGAAAAGTCTGGGAGAGGATATGGGGCATATAAAAAAATGGAGAAATCTGGGGGAGGATATGGGAGTATATAAAGTAATGGAGCATTCTGGGAGAGGATATGGGGTATATAAAGTAATGGAGAAGTCTGGGAGAGGATATGGGAGTATATAAAGTAATGGAGCATTCTGGGAGAGGATATGGGGTATATAAAGTAATGAAGCAGTCTGGGAGAGGATATGGTGTATATAAAGTAATGGAGCATTCTGGGAGAGGATATGGGAGTATATAAAGTAATGAAGCAGTCTGGGAGAGGATATGGTGTATATAAAGTAATGGAGCAGTCTGGGAGAGGATATGGGGTATATACAGTAATGGAGCAGTCTGGGAGAGGATATGGGAGTATATAAAGTAATGGAGCATTCTGGGAGAGGATATGGGGTATATACAGTAATGAAGCAGTCTGGGAGAGGATATGGTGTATATAAAGTAATGGAGCAGTCTGGGAGAGGATATGGGGTATATACAGTAATGGAGCAGTCTGGGAGAGGATATGGGAGTATATAAAGTAATGGAGCAGTCTGGGAGAGGATATGGGAGTATAAATAGTAATGGAAAAGTCTGGGAGAAGATATGGGGTATATACAGAAACAAAGCAGTCTGGAAGAAGGTATAGAGGTAATATCAGCGTATATTAAGTAATAAAGCAGTCTGGGAGAGGATATTGGAGTAATGTCGGGGTAGGGAGACAGACAAGTGAGCCCTAATCTACCCGCCACTCAGTCCCTGCCTACTTGCAACGACCCGCCCTAGGCGACAGGGTACAACTGGGCGACGGTCCCTACACTCAATAGGTGCACGACAGACAAACAGACAAGGGTACAAAGAAGCCAGGGAAATGGGGAAGTTGCCCACGGGAACACCGTGAGCAACAAGCAAGGTGAACGAGCCGAGTCAAACCAGGAGATGAGCGAGGTACAAAAACGCAGAGCAGAAGAGTGGTCAGAAAAGCCAAGGTCAATCACAAGCAGAGGATCAGTAGTTCAAGAAGCTGCAGCAGGGCCAGGAAACCAACAGAGAAGAATCACAAGCAAAGGAGGAACAGGAAAGGCAGGTATAAATAGACAGAGGGCGGGAGCTAGCTCCGTCTGGCCAGGCTGTGATAGGCTCTCCCACTCCTAAGCCTGCCATCCTGAGTGGTGGAAGATGGAGTCAGTCTCACAGACATAGAAGCAGGTGCAGACTGATTACATATGGGCGTCGACACAGAAGTTGTGTCTGGCAGATCCTTTACAATGGGAGTATATTAAGTAATTGAGCATTCTGGGAGAGGATAATAGCCTATATAAAGTAATGGAGCATTCTGGGAGAGGATATGGGCTATATACAGTAACGGAGCAGGCTGGGAGAGGATATGGGAGTATATAAAGTAATGGAGCAGTCTGGGAGAGGATATGGGGTATATACAGTAATGGAGCATTCTGGGAGAGGATATGGGCTATATACAGTAACGGAGCAGGCTGGGAGAGGATATGGGAGTATATAAAGTAATGGAGCAGTCTGGGAGAGGATATGGGGTATATACAGTAATGGAGCAGTCTGGGAGAGGATATGGGAGTATAAATAGTAATGGAAAAGTCTGGAAAAAGATATGGGGTATATACAGAAACAGAGCAGTCTGGAAGAAGGTATTAAAGGGAATGTGTCGCTAGAAATTTTTTTTTTTTATTTTTTTTTTGGTTAAACAGTTAGTGTATAAATGATTACACATTGTTCTAATTTTTTTAATTTTTTCACGAGTCAGGAAATATTATAAATTAGATTCTAATTTATAACATTTCCCAGAGCTGGTCACTAGAGGGAGCAATTACCAAAATTGCAGCATTGCATGTGGTAAAGCAACCACATTGCTTTATGCTGCAAAATTTGAGAAAACACACTCGCTCTAGTGTCCTCAAACAATCCCCCCTCCCTTATCCTGGCTAGTGCTAGGAGAAAGGAGGGGATTGAATGTTCAAGCCTCCTACACTGTGTGTCGCCATTTTTTGAGCGAACACACAGTCTAGTAGGTTTACATACAGTAGTAATCACACACTAAAACACGTACATACACAGAAATAACTTACCTGCTCCTGCCGCCGTCGCTCCCTCCGGTCCGTCCGCTCCGTCTGCTCCCTCGTCTCCTAGTGCACAAGTCCGGAAGCCACGACCGGAAGTAGTCATCTTACTGTCCGGCTGCGGCTTCCGGTCCACAAGAAAATGGCGCCGGATGTCGCACACAGACAGCGTACAGCATAGTGAATGGAACGGCTCCCGTTCGCATTCTCTATGGGGATGTATGTGCCGTATTCCATGTCTGTATTTGCCGTATTCCATGTCTGTATGTGTCGTTAATCGACACATACAGAGATGAAAAAAAAAATGTCAGCCCCCATAGACAAGAAAAAGTTAGAAAAAAAAAAAGTAAAACACAAACACACAAATAAATATAAAAAAAAAAAATAAAACACTAAAAGCAAATTGATATAAAACATTTTTTTTTCACGACACCCTTCCTTTAAGTAATAAAGCAGTCTGGGAGAGGATATGGGAATATATAAAGTAATGGAACATTCTTGTAGAGGATATGGTGTATATAAAGTAATGGAGAAGTCTGGGAGAGGATATGGGAGTATATAAAGTAATGGAACAGTCTTGTAGAGGATATGGGGATATATAAAGTAATGGAGAAGTCTGGGAACGGATATGGTGTATATAATGTTTTGGTCGAATCTGGGAGAGTACATGATGTATATCAAGTAATTGAGCATTCTGGAAAAGGAAAATGGGCTATATAAAGTTTTGGAGCAGTCCGGGAGAGAATGTGGGGTATATAAAGTAATGGAGAAGTCGGAGACGATATGGGATATATAAAGTAATGGAGCATTATGGGAGAGGATATGGGATATATCCATAATGTCATGTTGGGTATGTGGCCATACCTCCTTGGCGGTATGGTAGCTGGCCAACAGGACACAGGTCACAGTCTATAGTTTGTATAGTGTACCTGTGGTAGCTCAGACAGTAGCAAGACAGGCTAGGCTGGGACTAGGCAGCAGGCAGGCACCAGGCATGGCGCAGCAGGACATGCGTGGCACACAGCACGACTTCAGCTCAACACGGCACTTGACCAGGATAGCACTGGATACAGGTTACAGGTAGCAGGAATGGGGAACACTGGGAACTGGAACACATTTAGGAGACCATTTGCATAGACATACTAGGATACAGACAACAAGGCTCAGGCATGGCAGGAAGGGGCTGGCCCCTTCTTATAGTCCAGGGTGCTCTGGGAACAATCAGCTCAATCTCCCACCTGTCTGCGACCTGGCTCCTTGTCTGGACTGAGCTCGCGAGCGCACCCTGGAACAGGATGACCGCATGTGCAGACATCTCTGGAGAGAAGAGCGTCGACTGGATGGAAGGAGTTCATAGTCAGCGACCACAGACGTTACAGTATATCCCCTTTTGGGACCAGAATGAGAGAGAAACTTCTTAATGAGGCTAGGAGCATTGAGATTCTCCTCTGGCTCCCAGGACCTCTCTTCCAGACCAAACTCCCTCCAATCCACTGAATAAAAGGTTCTTCCTCTTACTTTTTTGGTGTCCAGGATCTCCTTAACCTCAAATATCTCGGAAGAACCGCTGGGGGCATCTGCAGGGCTAAGAGTCTTAGAGTAGCGGTTCAGGTCCACAGGTTTCAGGAGAGACACGTGAAAGGAGTTGGGGATCCGGAGGGTGGGAGGCAGCTGAAGATTGTAGGGGAACTAGTTAATCTGTTGCAAGATCCCGAAGGGTCCGAGGAACCTGGTAGCAAACTTGTAAGATGGCACCCTCAGTCAGATATTTCTGGAGGACAGCCAGACCTTGGTACCTGGAGAAAACTGGGGAGGTTCTCTTCTCCTTGTGTCTACCTTACGTTTCATGCGGTCCACCGCCAGCAGAATGGAGGATCGGGTCTGCTGCCAGATCCGCAGGAAGTCCCTAAAAGCAGAATCAGCTGCGGGCACTTAGGACATAACGGACACCGGAAGAGGGAGTCGTGGGTGTTGGCCGTAAACTATGAAGAATGGTGTTTTTCTTGTGGACTCGCTAGTATGATTATTATACGAGAACTCGGCCCAAGGAAGAAGCTGCACCCAGTCATCATGCTGCTTGGGGATGAAGTGTCGTAGGTAGTTCTCCATGATTTGGTTGATCCTCTTGACTTGACCATTGAACTGAGGATGGTACGCTGAGGAATGTCCAACTTCACACCAAGGAGTCCGCAGAGGGGTCTCCAGAACATTGAGGTGAACTGAACCCCCCCGATCAGACACAATATGCCTAGGCAAGCCATGCAGGCGGAAGGTGTGTTGGATGTAGAGGGAGGCCAGTCGAGATGCAGAAGGAAGACCGGTCAGCGGAAAGAAGTGAGCCATCTTCGGTCCACCACCACCCAGACCACACTGCATCCCACAGAGGGAGGCAGGTCCGTGACAAAGTCCATAGCAATATGTTGCCAGCGGGCATCAGCACAGGCAGCGGCAGGAGCAGGCCCGCCGGTTTGGAGGAGGCAACTTTATTTGCTGCGCACACCATGCAGGAGGAGACAGGCCGAAGGGCATTACTAGATATTCATAGTTTCCGTCACGGGTGTTAAATGCAATCTTCCATTCATCACCCTGGCGAATCCGGACTAGGTTGTAAGCCCGACGCAGGTCTAGCTTTGAAAAAATCTTGGCTCCACGTATACGATCAAATAGTTCCGAGATCAAAGGCAACGGATACCTATATTTTACCGTGATCTGGTTGAGACCCCTGTAGTCGATGCAGGGATGCAGAGAACCATCCTTTTTCTTGACGAAGAAGAACCCGGCTCCTGCCGGGGAGGAAGACTTCCCTATGAAGCCCCTCTTCAAGTTCTCCTTAACATAGGCAGACATGGACAGAGTCTCTGGCAAGGAAAGGGGTTATACCCTACCACGGGGAAGGGATGCACCAGGAACTAGGTCGATAGGACAGTCATATGCCCGGTGTGGGGGCAGCGACTCCGCCTCTTTCTTGCTGAAGACATCTGAGAATGCAGAATAATGATCAGGCAATCCTGCCAATGACTGAGGCAGAGGAGACTGAGCCAAACTAATCTGTACTGGGCAGCGGTTGAGACACTCGGGACCCCACTGGAGAACCTCTCAAGAATTCCAGTCCAGGACTGGGGCATGTAGTTGGAGCCAGGGCAGACCCAGCAGCACAGGATTGACAGCTTTAGCCAGGACAAAGAACAAAAGTAGCTCAGAATGGAGAGCTCCCACTTGGAGCCTCAGCGGCTTGGTCACAGCTACAATTGGGTCTGATAGAGGTAGTCCATTCACAGATGCACCCATCAACTGCCTCTCCAGAGGGGTAGTGGGCAATTGGAGAAGATCCACAGGTCTCTACAAATGAAATTAGCAGCGGATCCAGAGTCCAGATACGCAGAGACCCGATGCATTTTTTTTTGCCGGACACTATGGTCACGGGGATGGAGAATTTAGACGAAAGTCCTTGTTTACCAAGGCTTGTCTCTCCTAGCAACCCTAGGCTTTGGGATTTTTGGGGACACAGGCGCACAAGATGGCCACCGAGGCTACAATATAGACAGAGTCCCGAAGTGCGTCTGCCTGGTCTCCCCTGGGTGGATATCTTACACTGGTCTGTCACAGATTCCATAGGAAGATCAGCATCTGAGGACAGCAGGGGTTGACGCAAAGTAGGAAGCGGACTAGGGAGTCCTCCCTCCCGACGAGCTTCTTAGAACCGTTCTCAGATCCTTATAAAATCCGGGCGGCCAGAAGGATAAGGGCATCCAGCATAGATGTTAGATCTCGGGCAGCCAGCTCGTCCTTAATCCTAGGAGACAGTCCCTGGTAGAATGTAGCCACCAGGGCCTCATTGTTCCACAACAGTTCTCCCGCCAAGGTGCGGAAGTGGATTGCGTACTCACCCACAGAGGTGTCTCCCTGGCATAGGTTCGGCAAGTAGGCGGCTGCAGTCGAGACTCGTCCAGACTCCTCAAACACCGTGCGAAATGTCCGTAGGAACCCCTGGAAGTCACGGGTCTCTGGTCCTTGTCTCTCAAAGATAGGGTTCGCCCCTGCAAGGGCCCTGCCAGTGAGGAGAGAGAGACGATAAACGCGAGCCTTGCGCCATCAGACGAGAATGCCCTTGCATACAGGCTAAAGTGGATCTGGCACCGATTCAAAAATCCACTGCAGGTCCTCGTGTCTCCATCATAGCGGTCAGGAAGCGGCAAAGAAAATCGGGGATCAACACTGCCAGAAGGTGTAGTCGGAGGATCAGTACTGCCAGGAGGTGTAGAAAGAGGAACGGCAGCTTGCACCTTCAGCCAACGTGCAATAATGTTTAATGCCTGGAGAAGTTGGTCCTGTCGAGACCGGAGATCTAGCAAATCTGCCGGTATCTCCTGTGACGTCGTCATGGTCTTGAATTGACCAGCAGGAGCCACGGCCTGAGCTTACTGTCACGTTGGGTATGTGGACCCACTGGGCCATACCACCTTGACGGTATGGCAGCTGGCCAATAGGACACAGGTCACAGTCTATAGTTCGTATAGTGTACCTGTGGTAGCTCAGATAGTAGCAGGCTCGGCTGGGACTAGGCAGCAGGCAGGTGCCAGGCGTGGCGCAGCAGGACATGCGTGGTACACAGCACAAAACAACTTCAACTCAACACGGCACTTGACTAGGACAGCACGGGATACAAGTTACAGGTAGCAGGAACGGGGAACACTGGGAACTGAAAAATACTTAGGAGACAATTTGCATAGACATACTAGGATAAAGACAACAAGGCTCAAGCGTGAAAGAAATCAGCTCAATCTCCCACATGTGTGCGACCTGGCTCCTTGTCTGGACTGAGCTTGCGAGCGCACCCTGGTGGTCACTCTGGAACAGGACGGCCGCATGTGCAGACATTTCTAGAGAGAAGGGCGTCGACTGGATGGAAGGAGTTCGTTGTTAGCGACCACAGACGTTACACATAATGGATAGTCGGGGAGAGAATATGGGAGTATATATAGTAAAGAAGTTGTATGGGAGAAGATATGGGGTATATACAGTAATGGAGCAGTCTAAAAGATGGTATGGAGGTAATATCAGGGTATAATAACTAATAGAGCGGTCTGTGAGAGGATATGGAGGTAATATCAGGGTATATTAAGTAATAGAGTAGTTTAGGAGAGGATATGGAGGTAATATCAGGGTATAATTAGTAATAGAGCAGTCTAGGAGAGGATATGGAGGTAATATCAGAGTATAATAAGTAATAGAGCAGTCTAGGAGAGGATATGGAGGTAATATCAGGGTATAATAAGTAATAGAGCAGTCTGGGAGAGGATATGGAGGTCATATCAGAGTATAATAAGTAATAGAGCAGACTAGGAGAGGATATGGAGGTAATATCAGAGTATAATTAGTAATAGAGCAGTCTAGGAGAGGATATGGAGGTAATATCAGAGTATAATAAGTAATAGAGCAGTCTAGGAGAGGATATGGAGGTAATATTAGGGTATAATAAGTAATAGAGCAGTCTAGGAGAGGATATGGAGGTAATATCAGAGTATAATAAGTAATAGAGCAGTCTGGGAGAGGATATGGAGGTCATATCAGAGTATAATAAGTAATAGAGCAGTCTAGGAGAGGATATGGAGGTAATATTAGGGTATAATAAGTAATAGAGCAGTCTGGGAGAGGATATGGAGGTCATATCAGAGTATAATAAGTAATAGAGCAGTCTAGGAGAGGATATGGAGGTAATATTAGGGTATAATAAGTAATAGAGCAGTCTAGGAGAGGATATGGAGGTAATATCAGAGTATAATAAGTAATAGAGCAGTCTGGGAGAGGATATGGAGGTCATATCAGAGTATAATAAGTAATAGAGCAGACTAGGAGAGGATATGGAGGTGATTTTAGAGTATAATAAGTAATAGAGCAGTCTAGGAGAGGATATGGAGGTAATATCCGGGTATAATAAGTAATAGAGCAGTCTAGGAGAGGATATGGAGGTAATATTAGGGTATAATAAGTAATAGCGCAGTCTAGGAGAGGATATGGAGGTAATATCAGGGTATAATAAGTAATAGAGCAGTCTAGGAGAGGATATGGAGGTAATATCAGAGTATAATAAGTAATAGAGCAGTCTAGGAGAGGATATGGAGGTAATATCAGAGTATAATAAGTAATAGAGCAGTCTGGGAGAGGATATGGAGGTGATATCAGGGTATAATAAGTAATAGAGCAGTCTAGGAGAGGATATGGAGGTCATATCAGGGTATAATAAGTAATAGCGCAGTCTAGGAGAGGATATGGAGGTAATATCAGGGTATAATAAGTAATAGAGCAGTCTAGGAGAGGATATGGAGGTAATATCAGACTACAATAAGTAATACAGCAGTCTAGGAGAGGATATGGAGGTGATATCAGAGTATAATAAGTAATAGAGCAGTCTAGGAGAGGATATGGAGGTAATATCAGAGTATAATAAGTAATAGAGCAGTCTAGGAGAGGATATGGAGGTAATATCAGAGTATAATAAGTAATAGAGAAGTCTAGGAGAGGATATGGAGGTAATATCAGAGTATAATTAGTAATAGAGCAGTCTAGGAGAGGATATGGAGGTAATATAAGAGTATAATAAGTAATAGAGCAGTCTAGGAGAGGATATGGAGGTAATATCAGAGTATAATAAGTAATAGAGAAGTCTAGGAGAGGATATGGAGGTAATATCAGAGTATAATTAGTAATAGAGCAGTCTAGGAGAGGATATGGAGGTAATATAAGAGTATAATAAGTAATAGAATAGTTTAGGAGAGGATATGGAGGTAATATCAGAGTATAATAAGTAATAGAGAAGTCTAGGAGAGGATATGGAGGTAATATCAGAGTATAATTAGTAATAGAGCAGTCTAGGAGAGGATATGGAGGTAATATAAGAGTATAATAAGTAATAGAGCAGTCTAGGAGAGGATATGGAGGTAATATCAGAGTATAATAAGTAATAGAGAAGTCTAGGAGAGGATATGGAGGTAATATCAGAGTATAATTAGTAATAGAGCAGTCTAGGAGAGGATATGGAGGTAATATCAGGGTATATTAAGTAATAGAATAGTTTAGGAGAGGATATGGAGGTAATATAAGAGTATAATAAGTAATAGAGCAGTCTAGGAGAGGATATGGAGGTAATATCAGGGTATATTAAGTAATAGAATAGTTTAGGAGAGGATATGGAGGTAATATCAGAGTATAATAAGTAATAGAGCAGTCTAGGAGAGGATATGGAGGTAATATCAGAGTATAATAAGTAATAGAGCAGTCTAGGAGAGGATATGGAGGTAATATCAGAGTATAATTAGTAATAGAGCAGTCTAGGAGAGGATATGGAGGTAATATAAGAGTATAATAAGTAATAGAGCAGTCTAGGAGAGGATATGGAGGTAATATCAGAGTATAATAAGTAATAGAGCAGTCTAGGAGAGGATATGGAGGTAATATCAGAGTATAATTAGTAATAGAGCAGTCTAGGAGAGGATATGGAGGTGATATTGGGGTATAATAAGTAATAGAGCAGTCTAGGAGAGGATATGGAGGTAATATCAGAGTATAATTAGTAATAGAGCAGTCTAGGAGAGGATATGGAGGTGATATCAGAGTATAATAAGTAATAGAGCAGTCTAGGAGAGGATATGGAGGTAATATCAGAGTATAATTAGTAATAGAGCAGTCTAGGAGAGGATATGGAGGTAATATAAGAGTATAATAAGTAATAGCGCAGTCTAGGAGAGGATATGGAGGTAATATCAGGGTATAATAAGTAATAGAGCAGTCTAGGAGAGGATATGGAGGTAATATCAGAGTATAATAAGTAATAGAGCAGTCTAGGAGAGGATATGGAGGTAATATCAGAGTATAATAAGTAATAGAGCAGTCTGGGAGAGGATATGGAGGTGATATCAGGGTATAATAAGTAATAGAGCAGTCTAGGAGAGGATATGGAGGTCATATCAGGGTATAATAAGTAATAGCGCAGTCTAGGAGAGGATATGGAGGTAATATCAGGGTATATTAAGTAATAGAGTAGTTTAGGAGAGGATATGGAGGTAATATCAGGGTATATTAAGTAATAGAATAGTTTAGGAGAGGATATGGAGGTAATATCAGAGTATAATAAGTAATAGAGCAGTCTAGGAGAGGATATGGAGGTAATATCAGAGTATAATAAGTAATAGAGCAGTCTAGGAGAGGATATGGAGGTAATATCAGAGTATAATAAGTAATAGAGAAGTCTAGGAGAGGATATGGAGGTAATATCAGAGTATAATTAGTAATAGAGCAGTCTAGGAGAGGATATGGAGGTGATATCGGGGTATAATAAGTAATAGAGCAGTCTAGGAGAGGATATGGAGGTGATATCGGGGTATAATAAGTAATAGAGCAGTCTAGGAGAGGATATGGAGGTAATATAAGAGTATAATAAGTAATAGAGCAGTCTGGGAGAGGATATGGAGGTGATATCAGAGTATAATAAGTAATACAGCAGTCTGGGAGAGGATATGGAGGTAATATCAGAGTATAATCAGTAATAGAGCAGTCTAGGAGAGGATATGGAGGTAATATCAGGGTATAATAAGTAATAGAGCAGTCTAGGAGAGGACATGGAGGTAATATCAGAGTACAATAAGCAATTCATCAGTCTAGGAGAGGATATAGAGGTAATATCAGGGTATAATTAGTAATAGAGCAGTCTAGGAGAGGATATGGAGGTGATATCAGAGCATAATAAGTAATACAGCAGTCTAGGAGAGGATATGGAGGTAATATTAGAGTATAATAAGTAATAGAGCAGTCTAGGAGAGGATATGGAGGTAATATCAGGGTATATTAAGTAATAGAGTAGTTTAGGAGAGGATATGGAGGTAATATCAGGGTATAATAAGTAATAGAGAAGTCTAGGAGAGGATATGGAGGTAATATCAGGGTTTAATCAGTAATAGAGCAGTCTAGGAGAGGATATGGAGGTAATATCGGGGTATAATAAGTAATAGAGCAGTCTAGGAGAAGATATGGAGGTAATATGAGAGTATATAAAGTAATAGAGCAGTCTGGGTGTTAAGGATCTGCCAGGCAAAGCTTCTGTGTCAACACCCATAGGTAATCAGTCTGCACCTGCTTCTATGTCTGTGAGACTGACTCCATCTTCCACCACTCAGGATGGCAGGCTTAGGAGTGGGAGAGCCTATCACAGCCTGGCCAGACGGAGCTAGCTCCCGCCCTCTGTCTATTTATGCCTGCCTTTCCTGTTCCTCCTTGCTTGTGATTCTTCTCTGTTGGTTTCCTGGCCCTGCTGCAGCTTCTTGAACTATTGTCCCTGCTTCATATTGACCCCGGCTTACTGACTACTCTCCTGCTCTGCGTTTGGTACCTCGTACACTCCTGGTTTGACTTGGCTTGTTCACTACTCTCCTCCTCTACGTCTGGCATCTCGTACGCTCCTGGTTTGACTCGGCTCGTTTACTACTCTTGTTGCTCGCGGTGTTGCCGTGGGCAACTGCCCCGTTTTTCCCTTTGTTCTGTGTTTCCTTGTCTGGTTGTCTGTCATGCACTTATTGAGTGTAGGGACCGTCGCCCAGTTGTACCCCATCGCCTAGGGCGGGTCGTTGCAAGTAGGCAGGGACTGAGTGGCAGGTAGATTAGGGCTCACTTGTCTGTTTCCCGATCCCTGTCATTACATAATCACAAGCCCATATACCTACTCTACCCTGGTCCCTCACACCACTATGGACCCCCTTGAGACCCTGGTTCAGCAAATGCAGGGTCTCTCCCTACAGGTCCAGGCCCTGGCTCAGAGGGTCAACCAGCCTGATGCTACCATGGTAGTACCCCTCACCTCACCTCTTGAACCCCACCTCAAGTTGCCTGACCGGTTCTCAGGGGACCGGAAGACTTTTCTCTCCTTTCGGGAGAGTTTTAGGCTCTATTTTCGTTTAAAGCCCCACTCCTCAGGTTCTGAGAGCCAGCGGGTGGGTATAATTATGTCCCGGCTCCAGGAAGGGCCCCAAGAGTGGGCCTTCTCCTTGGCTCCTGACGCCCCTGAACTTTCCTCCGTTGATCTTTTCTTTTCTGCTCTCGGACTCATTTATGACGAGACTGACAGGACTGCCTTTGCCGAGAGTCAGCTGGTGACCTTACGTCAGGGTAAGAGACCTGTTGAGGAGTATTGCTCTGACTTTAGGAAGTGGTGCGTAGCTTCTCGGTGGAATGACCCTGCCTTAAGGTGCCAGTTTAGGTTGGGTCTGTCGAACGCCCTGAAAGACCTGCTAGTTAGCTATCCCTCTTCTGACTCCCTAGACCAGGTTATGGCTTTAGCGGTACGACTTGACCGACGTCTCAGGGAACGACAACGTGAACGTTTATGTGTTTTCTCCTCTGACTCCCCCATGATGCCTCCTGAGGTTCCGTTGCTTCGTTCTTCCACGGAAGACTCGGAGGTACCTATGCAACTCGGGGCCTCCGTGTCCCCCCAACACCGTAGAGAGTTCCGCAGGAAGAATGGTCTCTGCTTCTATTGTGGGGATGACAAGCATCAAGTGAACACCTGTACTAGGCGTAAGAATAAGCAGCCGGAAAACTTCCACGCCTAAGTGATCATCGGGGAGGTCACTTGGGCGCACAGGTATTTCCCGTAAATATGAAACGTAATAAAGTCTTGCTTCCCTTTCAGGTCTCTTTTGGTGGTAGGTCTGCTACCGGCAGTGCCTTCGTGGATTCAGGGTCGTCTGCTAATATCATGTCTGTGGAATTTGCTATGTCTCTAGCTATGCCTTTGATTGATTTGCCTAAACCTGTCCAGGTAGTTGGTATCGACTCCACTCCTCTTGCTAATGGTTATTTTACACAGCATACCCCTGTTTTTGAACTCCTTGTGGGCTCCATGCATTTGGAGCAGTGCTCTGTACTGTTGATGCAGGGATTATCGTCAGATTTGGTTTTAGGCCTTCCCTGGTTGCAGTTGCATAATCCCACGTTTGACTGGAATACTGGGGATCTTACCAAATGGGGTAATGAATGCTTGACGTCATGTTTTTCTGTTAATTCTATTTCTCCCCCTGAGGAGGTGAACACGCTACCTGAGTTTGTTCAGGACTTCGCTGATGTTTTCTCTAAGGAGGCCTCCGAAGTGTTACCTCCTCATAGAGAATACGATTGCGCTATTGATTTGGTACCAGGAGCTAAGCTCCCTAAGGGTAGGATATTTAATCTCTCTTGTCCCGAACGTGAAGCCATGAGAGAGTATATCCAGGAATGCCTCGCCAAGGGTTACAGTCGCCCCTCTACTTCTCCGTTAGGTGCTGGCTTCTTCTTCGTAGGGAAGAAGGATGGTGGTCTTAGGCCGTGCATTGACTACCGTAACTTGAATAAGGTCACTGTAAGGAACCAGTATCCCCTTCCTTTGATTCCTGATCTCTTTAATCAGGTTCAGGGGGCCCACTGGTTCTCTAAGTTTGATCTACGGGGGGCGTATAACCTTATCCGCAAAGAGGGGGATGAGTGGAAGACTGCGTTTAACACGCCCGAAGGTCATTTCGAATACCTCGTCATGCCCTTTGGGTTGTGTAATGCTCCCGCGGTCTTCCAGAATTTCATAAATGAGATTTTAAGAGATTACAAGGGGGTATTTCTTGTAGTGTACCTTGATGACATACTTGTGTTTTCCAAGGACTGGTCCTCCCACATTGTGCATGTCAGGAAGGTGCTCCAGGTCCTTCGGGAAAACAAACTGTTTGCGAAGACCGAAAAATGTGTGTTTGGGGTGCAGGAGATACCATTTTTGGGTCAAATCCTCACTCCTCATGAATTCCGCATGGACCCCGCCAAGGTCCAGGCTGTGGCGGAATGGGTCCAAAATGCCTCCCTGAAGGCATTACAGTGCTTCTTGGGGTTCGCTAATTATTACAGGAGATTTATTGCTAACTTCTCGGTCATCGCTTTGCCTCTTACTGACCTCACTCGCAAGGGTGCTGATCTCCTCCGCTGGCCTCCTGAGGCTGTCCAGGCTTTTGAGGTCCTTAAGAAGTGCTTTATCTCGGCCCCGGTGTTGGTTCAGCCCAACCAAATGGAGCCATTTATCGTGGAGGTTGACGCGTCCGAGGTGGGAGTGGGGGCTGTCTTGTCCCAGGGTACCAGGTCCCTCACCCATCTCCGTCCCTTTGCCTACTTCTCCAGGAAGTTTTCGCCCACTGAGAGTAACTATGATATTGGCAACCGCGTACTCTTAGCCATTAAATGGGCATTTGAAGAGTGGCGCCACTTCCTGGAGGGGGCTAGGCACCAGGTAACGGTCCTTACCGACCACAAGAATCTGGTTTTCCTAGAATCGGCCCGGAGGCTAAACCCGAGACAAGCTCGATGGGCATTATTTTTTACCAGATTACATTTTTGGGTTACTTATAGGGCTGGGTCTAAAAATATTAATGCTGATGCACTGTCGCGTAGCTTCATGGCCAGCCCTCCTTCGGAGGAAGATCCTGCTTGTACTTTGCCTCCAGGTATAATCATTTCCTCTATTGAGTCTGATTTAGCCTCTGAAATTGCTGCTGATCAAGGTTCAGCTCCCGGGAACCTTCCTGAGGACAAGCTGTTTGTTCCCCTGCAATTCCGGCTAAGGGTACTAAGGGAAAATCATGACTCCGCACTATCTGGTCATCCAGGCATCCTGGGTACCAAGCACCTCATTGCCAGAAACTATTGGTGGCCTGGGTTGCCTAAAGACGTTAAGGCCTACGTCGCCGCTTGTGAGGTTTGTGCTAGGTCCAAGACTCCCAGGTCCCGACCAGCGGGCTTACTACGTTCTTTGCCCATTCCCCAGAGACCTTGGACCCATATCTCCATGGATTTTATCACCGATTTGCCTCCATCTCAAGGCAAGTCGGTGGTGTGGGTTGCAGTAGACCGCTTCAGTAAGATGTGCCACTTTGTGCCCCTCAAAAAACTACCCAATGCTAAGACGTTAGCTACCTTGTTTGTCAAACACATCCTGCGTCTCCATGGGGTCCCTGTCAATATTGTTTCTGACAGAGGGGTACAATTAGTTTCTTTGTTTTGGAGAGCCTTCTGTAAAAAGTTGGAGATTGATCTGTCCTTCTCCTCTGCCTTCCATCCTGAAACTAATGGCCAAACCGAGAGGACTAATCAGTCTCTAGAACAATATTTAAGGTGTTTTATCTCTGACTGTCAATATGATTGGGTCTTATTCATTCCCCTCACCGAATTTTCCCTAAATAACCGGGTCAGTAACTCGTCAGGGGTCTCCCCCTTTTTCTGTAATTTTGGGTTTAATCCACGGTTCTGCTCCGTTTCACCTGGTAGTTCCAACAATCCCGAGGTAGAGGTCGTTCATCGGGAACTGTGCACAGTCTGGGCCCAAGTTCAGAAGAACCTAGATGTCCCAGAGCATACAAAAAACTCAGGCAGATAGAAGACGTTCTGCTAACCCCTTGTTTATGGTCGGGAATCTGGTGTGGCTATCGTCAAAGAACTTGCGCCTTAAAGTCCCGTCCAAGAAGTTTGCTCCCCGGTTTATAGGGCCGTACAAGGTCATTGAAGTCCTCAATCCTGTCTCCTTCCGACTGGAGTTGCCCCCATCTTTTCGAGTACACTATGTGTTTCATGCCTCCCTCCTTAAACGCTGCTCCCCATCCTTGGCTCCCTCGAGGAAACCTCCTGTGCCCATTCTCACCCCTGAGAGGGTAGAATTCGAGGTGGCCAAGATTGTGGACAGCAAGGTGGTCCAATGCTCCCTCCAGTACCTGGACCATTGGAGAGGATACGGGCCTGAGGAGAGGACTTGGGTACCCGCCCGGGATGTTCACGCTGGGGTATTGGTCAGGAGGTTCCACCTTCGTTTCCCCAATAAACCAGGTCCATCTAGAAAGGGTCCGGTGGCCCCTCATAAAAGGGGGGGGGGTACTGTTAAGGATCTGCCAGGCACAGCTTCTGTATCCATGCCCATAGGTAATCAGTCTGCTCCTGCTTCTATGTCTGTGAGACTGACTCCATCTTCCACCACTCAGGATGGCAGGCTTAGGAGTGGGAGAGCCTATCACAGTCTGGCCAGACGGAGCTAGCTCACGCCCTCTGTCTATTTATACCTGCCTTTCCTGTTCCTCCTTGCTTGTGATTCTTCTCTGTTGGTTTCCTGGCCCTGCTGCAGCTTCTTGAACTACTTGTCCCTGCTTCGTATTGACCCTGGCTTACTGACTACTCTTCTGCTCTGCGTTTGGTACCTCATACACTCCTGGTTTGACTCGGCTCGTTTACTACTCTTGTTGCTCACGGTGTTGCCGTGGGCAACTGCCCCGTTTCCCTTTGTTCTGTGTTTCCTTGTCTGGTTGTCTGTCGAGCACTTATTGAGTGTAGGGACCGTCGCCCAGTTGTACCCCGTCGCCTAGGGCGGGTCGTTGCAAGTAGGCAGGCACTGAGTGGCGGGTAGATTAGGGCTCACTTGTCTGTTTCCCTATCCCTGTCATTACACTGGGAGAGGATATGGAGGTAATATCAGAGTATAGTAAGTAATAGAGCTGTCTAGGAGAGGGTATGGAGGTGATATCAGAGTATAATAAGTAATAGAGCAGTCTGGGAAAGGATATGGAGGTAATATCAGAGTATAATTAGTAATACAGCAGTCTGGGAGAGGACATGGAGGTAATATCAGAGTATAATAAGTAATAGAGCAGTTTGGGAGAGGATATGGAGGTAATATCAGAGTATAAGTAGTAATAGAGCAGTCTAGGAGAGGATATGGAGGTCATATCAGACTACAATATGTACTAGAACAGTCTAGGAGAGGATATGGAGGTAATATCCGGGTATAATAAGTATTAGAGCAGTCTGGGAGAGGATATGGAGGTAATAATAGGGTATAATAAGTAATAGAGCAGTCTGGGAGAGGATATGGAGGTAATATCAGAGTATAATTAGTAATAGAGCAGTCTAGGAGAGGATATGGAGGTAATATCAGAGTATAATAAGTAATAGAGCAGTCAGGGAAAGGATATGGAGGTAATATCAGAGTATAATAAGTAATAGAGCAGTCTAGGAGAAGATATGGAGGTAATATCAGAGTATATTAAGTAAGAGAGCAGTCTAGGAGAGGATATGGAGGTAATATCAGACTACAATATGTACTAGAGCAGTCTAGGAGAGGATATGGAGGTAATATCCGGGTATAATAAGTATTAGAGCAGTCTGGGAGAGGATATGGAGGAAATATCAGAATATATGAAGTAATAGAGCAGTCTAGGAGAACTTTAGGAGGTAATATCAGAGTATAATAAGTAATAGAGCAGTCTAGGACAACTTTAGGAGGTAATATCAGAGTATAATAAGTAATAAAGCAGTCTAGGAGAAGATATGGAGGTAATATCAGAGTATAATAAGTAATAGAGCAGTCTAGGAGAGGATATAGAGGTAATATCAGAGTATAATAAGTAATAGAGCAGTCTAGGAGAGGATATGGAGGTAATATCAGAGTATATTAAGTAAGAGAGCCGTCTAGGAGAGGATATGGAGGTAATATCAGAGCATAATAAGTAATAGAGCAGTCTAGGAGAAGATATGGAGGTAATATCAGAGCATAATAAGTAATAGAGCAGTCTAGGAGAGGATATGGAGGTAATATCAGAGTATAATAAGTAATAGAGCAGTCTAGGAGAAGTTATGGAGGTAATATCAGAGTATAATAAGTAAGAGAGCAGTCTAGGAGAGGATATGGAGGTAATATCAGAGTATAATAAGTAATAGAGCTGTCTGGGAGAGTATTTGGAGGTAATATCAGAGTATAATAAGTAATACAGCAGTCTAGGAGGGGATATGGAGGTAATATCAGGGTATAATAAGTAATAGAGCAGCCTAGGAGAGAATATGGAGGGGTTATCAGAGTATAATTAGTAATAGAGCAGTCTGGGAGAGGACAAGGAGGTAATATCAGGGTATAATAAGTATTAGAGCAGTCTGGGAGAGGATATGGAGGAAATATCAGAATATATGAAGTAATAGAGCAGTCTAGGAGAACTTTAGGAGGTAATATCAGAGTATAATAAGTAATAGAGCAGTCTAGGAGAACTTTAGGAGGTAATATCAGAGTATAATAAGTAATAAAGCAGTCTAGGAGAAGATATGGAGGTAATATCAGAGTATAATAAGTAATAGAGCAGTCTAGGAGAGGATATAGAGGTAATATCAGAGTATAATAAGTAATAGAGCAGTCTAGGAGAGGATATGGAGGTAATATCAGAGTATATTAAGTAAGAGAGCCGTCTAGGAGAGGATATGGAGGTAATATCAGAGCATAATAAGTAATAGAGCAGTCTAGGAGAAGATATGGAGGTAATATCAGAGCATAATAAGTAATAGAGCAGTCTAGGAGAGGATATGGAGGTAATATCAGAGTATAATAAGTAATAGAGCAGTCTAGGAGAAGTTATGGAGGTAATATCAGAGTATAATAAGTAAGAGAGCAGTCTAGGAGAGGATATGGAGGTAATATCAGAGTATAATAAGTAATAGAGCTGTCTGGGAGAGTATTTGGAGGTAATATCAGAGTATAATAAGTAATACAGCAGTCTAGGAGGGGATATGGAGGTAATATCAGGGTATAATAAGTAATAGAGCAGCCTAGGAGAGAATATGGAGGGGTTATCAGAGTATAATTAGTAATAGAGCAGTCTGGGAGAGGACAAGGAGGTAATATCAGGGTATAATAAGTAATACAGCAGTCTAGGAGGGGATATGGAGGTAATATCAGGGTATAATAAGTAATAAAGCGGTCTAGGAGAGGATATGGAGGTAATATCAGGGTATAATAAGTTATAGAGCAGTCTAGGAGAGGATATGGAGGTAATATCAGAGTATATTAAGTAAGAGAGCAGTCTAGGAGAGGATATGGAGGTAATATCAGGGTATAATAAGTAATACAGCAGTCTAGGAGGGGATATGGAGGTAATATCAGGGTATAATAAGTAATAAAGCAGTCTGGGAGAGGACATGGAGGTAATATCAGAGTATATTAAGTAAGAGAGCAGTCTAGGAGAGGATATGGAGGTGATATCAGGGTATAATAAGTAATAGAGCAGTCTAGGAGAGGATATGGAGGTGATATCGGGGTATAATAAGTAATAGAGCAGTCTAGGAGAGGATATGGAGGTAATATCAGAGTATAATAAGTAATAGAGCAGCCTAGGAGAGAATATGGAGGTAATATAAAAGTATAATAAGTAATAGAGCAGTCTAGGAGAGGATATGGAGGTAATATCAGAGTATAATAAGTAATAGAGCAGTCTAGGAGAGGATATGGAGGTAATATCAGAGTATAATTAGTAATAGAGCAGTCTAGGAGAGGATATGGAGGTAATATCAGAGTATAATAAGTAATAGAGCAGTCTAGGAGAGGATATGGAGGTAATATCAGGGTATAATAAGTAATAGAGAAGTCTAGGAGAGGATATGGAGGTAATATAAGAGTATAATAAGTAATAGAGCAGTCTAGGAGAGGATATGGAGGTAATATCAGAGTAGAATTAGTAATAGAGTAATAGAGCAGTCTAGGAGAGGATATGGAGGTAATATCAGAGTATAATAAGTAATAGAGCAGTCTAGGAGAGGATATGGAGGTAATATCAGGGTATAATTAGTAATAGAGCAGTCTAGGAGAGGATATGGAGGTAATATCAGAGTATAATTAGTAATAGAGCAGTCTGGGAGAGGATATGGAGGTAATATCAGGGTATAATAAGTAATAGAACAGTCTAGTAGAGGATATGTAGGTTATATCAGGGTATAATAAGTAATAGAGCAGTCTAGGAGAGGATATGGAGGTAATATCAGAGTATAATAAGTAATAGAACAGTCTAGTAGAGGATATGTAGGTTATATCAGAGTATAATAAGTAATAGAGCAGTCTGGGAAAGGATATGGAGGTAATATCAGAGTATAATAAGTAATAGAGCAGTCTAGGAGAAGATATGGAGGTAATATCAGAGTATAATAAGTAATAGAGCAGTCTAGGAGAGGATATGGAGGTAATATCAGAGTATAATAAGTAATACAGCAGTCTAGGATAGGATATGGAGTAATATCAGAGTATAATAAGTAATAGAGCAGTCTGGGAAAGGATATGGAGGTAATATCAGAGTATAATAAGTAATAGAGAAGTCTAGTAGAAGATATGGAGGTACTATAAGAGTATAATAAGTAATAGAGAAGTCTAGTAGAAGATATGGAGGTAATATCAGAGCATAATAAGTAATAGAGCAGTCTAGGAGAAGATATGGAGGTAATATCAGGGTATAATAAGTAATAGAGCAGTCTAGGAGTGGATATGGAGGTAATATAAGAGTATAATAAGTAATACAGCAGTCTAGGATAGGATATGGAGGTAATATCAGAGTATAATAAGTAATAGAACAGTCTAGTAGAGGATATGTAGGTTATATCAGGGTATAATAAGTAATAGAGCAGTCTAGTAGAGGATATGTAGGTTATATCAGAGTATAATAAGTAATAGAGCAGTCTGGGAAAGGATATGGAGGTAATATCAGAGTATAATAAGTAATAGAGCAGTCTAGGAGAAGATATGGAGGTAATATCAGAGTATAATAAGTAATAGAGCAGTCTAGGAGAGGATATGGAGGTAATATCAGAGTATAATAAGTAATACAGCAGTCTAGGATAGGATATGGAGTAATATCAGAGTATAATAAGTAATAGAGCAGTCTGGGAAAGGATATGGAGGTAATATCAGAGTATAATAAGTAATAGAGAAGTCTAGTAGAAGATATGGAGGTACTATAAGAGTATAATAAGTAATAGAGAAGTCTAGTAGAAGATATGGAGGTAATATCAGAGCATAATAAGTAATAGAGCAGTCTAGGAGTGGATATGGAGGTAATATAAGAGTATAATAAGTAATACAGCAGTCTAGGATAGGATATGGAGGTAATATCAGAGTATAATAAGTAATAGAACAGTCTAGTAGAGGATATGTAGGTTATATCAGGGTATAATAAGTAATAGAGCAGTTTGGGAGAGGATATGGAGTAATATCAGGGTATAATAAGTAATAGAGCAGTCTAGGAGAGGATATGGAGGTAATATCAGAGTATAATAAGTAATAGAGCAGTCTAGGAGAGGATATGGAGGTAATATCAGAGTATAATCAGTAATAGAGCAGTCTAGTAGAACATATGGAGGTAATATAAGAGTATAATAAGTAATAGAGAAGTCTAGGAGTGGATATGGAGGTAATATAAGAGTATAATAAGTAATACAGCAGTCTAGGATAGGATATGGAGGTAATATCAGAGTATAATAAGTAATAGAACAGTCTAGTAGAGGATATGTAGGTTATATCAGGGTATAATAAGTAATAGAGCAGTTTGGGAGAGGATATGGAGTAATATCAGGGTATAATAAGTAATAGAGCAGTCTAGGAGAGGATATGGAGGTAATATCAGGGTAAACTAAATAATAGAGCAGTCTAGGAGAGGATATGGAGGCAATATCAGTGTATATTAAGTAAGAGAGCAGTCTAGGAGAGGATATGGAGGTGATATAGGAGTATAATTAGTAATAGAGCAGTCTGGGAGAGGATATGTAGGTAATATCAGAGTATAATAAGTAATAGAGCAGTCTAGGAGAGGATATGGAGGTAATATCAGAGTATAATAAGTAATAGAGCAGTCTAGGAGAGGATATGGAGGTGATATCAGAGCATAATAAGTAATACAGCAGTCTAGGAGAGGATATGGAGGTAATATCAGAGTATAATAAGTAATAGAGCAGTCTAGGAGAGGATATAGAGGTAATATCAGAGTATAATAAGTAATAGAACAGTCTAGTAGAGGATATGTAGGTTATATCAGGGTATAATAAGTAATAGAGCAGTTTGGGAGAGGATATGGAGTAATATCAGGGTATAATAAGTAATAGAGCAGTCTAGGAGAGGATATGGAGGTAATATCAGGGTAAACTAAATAATAGAGCAGTCTAGGAGAGGATATGGAGGCAATATCAGTGTATATTAAGTAAGAGAGCAGTCTAGGAGAGGATATGGAGGTGATATAGGAGTATAATTAGTAATAGAGCAGTCTAGGAGAGGATATGGAGGTAATATCAGAGTATAATTAGTAATAGAGCAGTCTAGGAGAGGATATGGAGGTAATATCAGAGTATAATAAGTAATAGAGCAGTCTAGGAGAGGATATGGAGGTAATATCAGGGTATAATAAGTCATAGAGAAGTCTAGGAGAGGATATGGAGGTAATATAAGAGTATAATAAGTAATAGAGCAGTCTAGGAGAGGATATGGAGGTAATATCAGAGTAGAATTAGTAATAGAGTAATAGAGCAGTCTAGGAGAGGATATGGAGGTAATATCAGAGTATAATAAGTAATAGAGCAGTCTAGGAGAGGATATGGAGGTAATATCAGGGTATAATTAGTAATAGAGCAGTCTAGGAGAGGATATGGAGGTAATATCAGAGTATAATTAGTAATAGAGCAGTCTGGGAGAGGATATGGAGGTAATATCAGGGTATAATAAGTAATAGAACAGTCTAGTAGAGGATATGTAGGTTATATCAGGGTATAATAAGTAATAGAGCAGTCTAGGAGAGGATATGGAGGTAATATCAGAGTATAATAAGTAAGAGAGCAGTCTAGGAGAGGATATGGAGGTAATATCAGGGTATAATAAGTAATACAGCAGTCTAGGAGGGGATATGGAGGTAATATCAGGGTATAATAAGTAATAAAGCAGTCTGGGAGAGGACATGGAGGTAATATCAGAGTATATTAAGTAAGAGAGCAGTCTAGGAGAGGATATAGAGGTAATATCAGAGTATAATAAGTAATAGAGCAGTCTAGGAGAGGATATGGAGGTGATATCAGAGTATAATAAGTAATAGAGCAGTGTAGGAGAGGATATGGAGGTAATATCAGAGTATAATAAGTAATAGAGCAGTCTGGGAGAGGATATGGAGGTAATATCAGAGTATAATAAGTAATAGAGCAGTCTAGGAGAAGATGTGGAGGTAATATCAGAGTATAATAAGTAATAGAGCAGAATAGGAGAGGATATGGAGGTAATATCAGAGTATAATAAGTAATAGAGCAGTCTAGGAGAGGATATGGAGGTAATATCAGGGTATAATAAGTAATAGAGCAGTCTAGGAGAGGATATGGAGGTGATATCAGAGTATAATAAGTAATAGAGCAGTCTAGGAGAGGATATGGAGGTAATATCAGAGTATAATTAGTAATAGAGCAGTCTAGGAGAGGATATGGAGGTAATATCAGAGTATAATAAGTAATAGAGAAGTCTAGGAGAGGATATGGAGGTAATATCAGGGTATAATAAGTAATACAGCAGTCTGGCAGAGGATATGGAGGTAATATCAGAGTATAATAAGTAATACAGCAGTCTGGGAGAGGATATGGAGGTAATATCAGAGTATAATTAGTAATAGAGCAGTCTAGGAGAGGATATGGATTTAATATCAGGGTATAATAAGTAATAAAGCAGTCTAGGAGAGGATATAGAGGTAATATCAGAGTATAATAAGTAATAGAGCAGTCTAGGAGAGGATATGGAGGTAATATCAGAGTATAATAAGTAATAGAGCAGTCTAGGAGAAGATATGGAGGTAATATCAGAGTAGAATAAGTAATAGAGCAGTCTAGGAGAGGATATGGAGGTAATATCAGGGTATAATAAGTAATAGAGCAGTCTAGGAGAGGATATAGAGGTGATATCAGAGTATAATAAGTAATAGAGCAGTCTAGGAGAGGATATGGAGGTAATATCAGGGTATAATAAGTAATAGAGCAGTCTAGGAGAAGATATGGAGGTAATATCAGAGTATAATAAGTAATAGAGCAGTCTAGGAGAGGATATGGAGGTAATATCAGGGTATAATTAGTAATAGAGCAGTCTAGGAGAGGATATGGGGGTAATATCAGGGTATAATTAGTAATAGAGAAGTCTAGGAGAGGATATGGAGGTAATATCAGAGTATAATAAGTAATAGAGAAGTCTAGGAGAGGATATGGAGGTAATATCAGGGTATAATAAGTAATAGAGCAGTCTAGGAGAAGATATGGAGGTAATATCAGAGTATAATATGTAAGAGAGCAGTCTAGGAGAAGATATGGAGGTAATATCAGAGTAGAATTAGTAATAGAGCAGTCTAGGAGAGGCTATGGAGGTGATATCAGAGTATAATTAGTAATAGAGCAGTCTAGGAGAGGATATGGAGGTAATATCAGGGTATAATAAGTAATAGAGCAGTCTAGGAGAGGATATGGAGGTAATATCAGGGTATGATAAGTAATAGAGCAGTCTAGGAGAGGATATGGAGGTAATATCAGGGTATAATAAGTAATAGAGCAGTCTAGGAGAGGATATGGAGGTAATATCAGAGTATAATTAGTAATAGAGCAGTCTAGGAGAGGATATGGAGGTAATATCAGGGTATAATAAGTAATAGAGCAGTCTAGGAGAGGATATGGAGGTAATATCAGGGTATAATAAGTAATAGAGCAGTCTAGGAGAGGATATGGAGGTAATATCAGAGTAGAATAAGTAATAGAGCAGTCTAGGAGAGGATATGGAGTAATATCAGGGTATAATAAGTAATAGAGCAGTCTAGGAGAAGATATGGAGGTAATATCAGGGTATAATAAGTAATAGAGCAGTCTAGGAGAGGATATGGAGGTAATATCAGGGTATAATAAGTAATAGAGCAGTCTAGGAGAGGATATGGAGGTAATATCAGGGTATAATAAGTAATAGAGCAGTCTAGGAGAGGATATGGAGGTAATATCAGAGTATAATATGTAAGAGAGCAGTCTAGGAGAGGATATGGAGGTGATATCAGAGTATAATAAGTAATAGAGCAGTCTAGGAGAGGATATGGAGGTAATATCAGAGTATAATAAGTAATACAGCAGTCTAGGAGAGGATATGGAGGTAATATCAGGGTATAATTAGTAATAGAGCAGTGTAGGAGAGGATATGGAGGTAATATCAGGGTATAATAAGTAATAGAGCAGTTTGGGAGAGGATATGGAGTAATATCAGGGTATAATAAGTAATAGAGCAGTCTAGGAGTGGATATGGAGGTGATATCGGGGTATAATAAGTAATAGAGCAGTCTAGGAGAGGATATGGAGGTAATATCAGAGTATAATAAGTAATAGAGCAGTCTAGGAGAGGATATGGAGGTAATATCAGAGTAGAATTAGTAATAGAGCAGTCTAGGAGAGGATATGGAGGTAATATCAGAGTATAATAAGTAATAGAGCAGTCTAGGAGAGGATATGGAGGTAATATCAGGGTATAATTAGTAATAGAGCAGTCTAGGAGAGGATATGGAGGTAATATCAGAGTATAATTAGTAATAGAGCAGTCTGGGAGAGGATATGGAGGTAATATCAGGGTATAATAAGTAATAGAACAGTCTAGTAGAGGATATGTAGGTTATATCAGGGTATAATAAGTAATAGAGCAGTCTAGGAGAGGATATGGAGGTAATATCAGAGTATAATAAGTAATAGAGCAGTCTGGGAAAGGATATGGAGGTAATATCAGAGTATAATAAGTAATAGAGAAGTCTAGTAGAACATATGGAGGTAATATAAGAGTATAATAAGTAATAGAGAAGTCTAGTAGAAGATATGGAGGTAATATCAGAGCATAATAAGTAATACAGCAGTCTAGGAGAGGATATGGAGGTAATATCAGGGTATAATAAGTAATAGAGCAGTCTAGGAGTGGATATGGAGGTAATATAAGAGTATAATAAGTAATACAGCAGTCTAGGATAGGATATGGAGGTAATATCAGAGTATAATAAGTAATAGAACAGTCTAGTAGAGGATATGTAGGTTATATCAGGGTATAATAAGTAATAGAGCAGTTTGGGAGAGGATATGGAGTAATATCAGGGTATAATAAGTAATAGAGCAGTCTAGGAGAGGATATGGAGGTAATATCAGAGTATAATAAGTAATAGAGCAGTCTAGGAGAGGATATGGAGGTAATATCAGAGTATAATCAGTAATAGAGCAGTCTAGTAGAACATATGGAGGTAATATAAGAGTATAATAAGTAATAGAGAAGTCTAGGAGTGGATATGGAGGTAATATAAGAGTATAATAAGTAATACAGCAGTCTAGGATAGGATATGGAGGTAATATCAGAGTATAATAAGTAATAGAACAGTCTAGTAGAGGATATGTAGGTTATATCAGGGTATAATAAGTAATAGAGCAGTTTGGGAGAGGATATGGAGTAATATCAGGGTATAATAAGTAATAGAGCAGTCTAGGAGAGGATATGGAGGTAATATCAGGGTATATTAAGTAAGAGAGCAGTCTAGGAGAGGATATGGAGGTGATATAGGAGTATAATTAGTAATAGAGCAGTCTGGGAGAGGATATGTAGGTAATATCAGAGTATAATAAGTAATAGAGCAGTCTAGGAGAGGATATGGATTTAATATCAGGGTATAATAAGTAATAAAGCAGTCTAGGAGAGGATATAGAGGTAATATCAGAGTATAATAAGTAATAGAGCAGTCTAGGAGAGGATATGGAGGTAATATCAGAGTATAATAAGTAATAGAGCAGTCTAGGAGAAGATATGGAGGTAATATCAGAGTAGAATAAGTAATAGAGCAGTCTAGGAGAGGATATGGAGGTAATATCAGGGTATAATAAGTAATAGAGCAGTCTAGGAGAGGATATAGAGGTGATATCAGAGTATAATAAGTAATAGAGCAGTCTAGGAGAGGATATGGAGGTAATATCAGGGTATAATAAGTAATAGAGCAGTCTAGGAGAAGATATGGAGGTAATATCAGAGTATAATAAGTAATAGAGCAGTCTAGGAGAGGATATGGAGGTAATATCAGGGTATAATTAGTAATAGAGCAGTCTAGGAGAGGATATGGGGGTAATATCAGGGTATAATTAGTAATAGAGAAGTCTAGGAGAGGATATGGAGGTAATATCAGAGTATAATAAGTAATAGAGAAGTCTAGGAGAGGATATGGAGGTAATATCAGGGTATAATAAGTAATAGAGCAGTCTAGGAGAAGATATGGAGGTAATATCAGAGTATAATATGTAAGAGAGCAGTCTAGGAGAAGATATGGAGGTAATATCAGAGTAGAATTAGTAATAGAGCAGTCTAGGAGAGGCTATGGAGGTGATATCAGAGTATAATTAGTAATAGAGCAGTCTAGGAGAGGATATGGAGGTAATATCAGGGTATAATAAGTAATAGAGCAGTCTAGGAGAGGATATGGAGGTAATATCAGGGTATAATAAGTAATAGAGCAGTCTAGGAGAGGATATGGAGGTAATATCAGAGTATAATTAGTAATAGAGCAGTCTAGGAGAGGATATGGAGGTAATATCAGGGTATAATAAGTAATAGAGCAGTCTAGGAGAGGATATGGAGGTAATATCAGGGTATAATAAGTAATAGAGCAGTCTAGGAGAGGATATAGAGGTGATATCAGAGTATAATAAGTAATAGAGCAGTCTAGGAGAGGATATGGAGGTAATATCAGGGTATAATAAGTAATAGAGCAGTCTAGGAGAAGATATGGAGGTAATATCAGAGTATAATAAGTAATAGAGCAGTCTAGGAGAGGATATGGAGGTAATATCAGGGTATAATTAGTAATAGAGCAGTCTAGGAGAGGATATGGGGGTAATATCAGGGTATAATTAGTAATAGAGAAGTCTAGGAGAGGATATGGAGGTAATATCAGAGTATAATAAGTAATAGAGAAGTCTAGGAGAGGATATGGAGGTAATATCAGGGTATAATAAGTAATAGAGCAGTCTAGGAGAAGATATGGAGGTAATATCAGAGTATAATATGTAAGAGAGCAGTCTAGGAGAAGATATGGAGGTAATATCAGAGTAGAATTAGTAATAGAGCAGTCTAGGAGAGGCTATGGAGGTGATATCAGAGTATAATTAGTAATAGAGCAGTCTAGGAGAGGATATGGAGGTAATATCAGGGTATAATAAGTAATAGAGCAGTCTAGGAGAGGATATGGAGGTAATATCAGGGTATAATAAGTAATAGAGCAGTCTAGGAGAGGATATGGAGGTAATATCAGAGTATAATTAGTAATAGAGCAGTCTAGGAGAGGATATGGAGGTAATATCAGGGTATAATAAGTAATAGAGCAGTCTAGGAGAGGATATGGAGGTAATATCAGAGTATAATTAGTAATAGAGCAGTCTAGGAGAGGATATGGAGGTAATATCAGGGTATAATAAGTAATAGAGCAGTCTAGGAGAGGATATGGAGGTAATATCAGGGTATAATAAGTAATAGAGCAGTCTAGGAGAGGATATGGAGGTAATATCAGAGTAGAATAAGTAATAGAGCAGTCTAGGAGAGGATATGGAGTAATATCAGGGTATAATAAGTAATAGAGCAGTCTAGGAGAAGATATGGAGGTAATATCAGGGTATAATAAGTAATAGAGCAGTCTAGGAGAGGATATGGAGGTAATATCAGGGTATAATAAGTAATAGAGCAGTCTAGGAGAGGATATGGAGGTAATATCAGGGTATAATAAGTAATAGAGCAGTCTAGGAGAGGATATGGAGGTAATATCAGAGTATAATATGTAAGAGAGCAGTCTAGGAGAGGATATGGAGGTGATATCAGAGTATAATAAGTAATAGAGCAGTCTAGGAGAGGATATGGAGGTAATATCAGGGTATAATTAGTAATAGAGCAGTGTAGGAGAGGATATGGAGGTAATATCAGGGTATAATAAGTAATAGAGCAGTCTAGGAGAGGATATGGAGGTAATATCAGGGTATAATAAGTAATAGAGCAGTCTAGGAGTGGATATGGAGGTGATATCGGGGTATAATAAGTAATAGAGCAGTCTAGGAGAGGATATGGAGGTAATATCAGAGTATAATAAGTAATAGAGCAGTCTAGGAGAGGATATGGAGGTAATATCAGGGTATAATAAGTAATAGAGCAGTCTAGGAGAGGATATGGAGGTAATATCAGGGTATAATAAGTAATAGAGCAGTCTAGGAGAGGATATGGAGGTAATATCAGAGTAGAATAAGTAATAGAGCAGTCTAGGAGAGGATATGGAGTAATATCAGGGTATAATAAGTAATAGAGCAGTCTAGGAGAAGATATGGAGGTAATATCAGGGTATAATAAGTAATAGAGCAGTCTAGGAGAGGATATGGAGGTAATATCAGGGTATAATAAGTAATAGAGCAGTCTAGGAGAGGATATGGAGGTAATATCAGGGTATAATAAGTAATAGAGCAGTCTAGGAGAGGATATGGAGGTAATATCAGAGTATAATATGTAAGAGAGCAGTCTAGGAGAGGATATGGAGGTGATATCAGAGTATAATAAGTAATAGAGCAGTCTAGGAGAGGATATGGAGGTAATATCAGGGTATAATTAGTAATAGAGCAGTGTAGGAGAGGATATGGAGGTAATATCAGGGTATAATAAGTAATAGAGCAGTTTGGGAGAGGATATGGAGTAATATCAGGGTATAATAAGTAATAGAGCAGTCTAGGAGTGGATATGGAGGTGATATCGGGGTATAATAAGTAATAGAGCAGTCTAGGAGAGGATATGGAGGTAATATCAGAGTATAATAAGTAATAGAGCAGTCTAGGAGAGGATATGGAGGTAATATCAGAGTATAATTAGTAATAGAGCAGTCTAGGAGAGGATATGGAGGTAATATCAGAGTATAATAAGTAATAGAGCAGTCTAGGAGAGGATATGGAGGTAATATCGGGGTATAATAAGTAATAGAGCAGTCTAGGAGAGGATATGGAGGTAATATCAGGGTATAATAAGTAAGAGAGCAGTCTAGGAGAGGATATGGAGGTAATATCAGAGTATAATAAGTAATAGAGCAGTCTAGGAGAGGATATGGAGGTAATATCAGAGTATAATTAGTAATAGAGCAGTCTAGGAGAGGATATGGAGGTAATATCAGGGTATAATAAGTAATAGAGCAGTCTAGGAGAGGATATGGAGGTAATATCAGAGTATAATTAGTAATAGAGCAGTCTAGGAGAGGATATGGAGGTAATATCAGAGTATAATAAGTAATAGAGCAGTCTAGGAGAGGATATGGAGGTAATATCAGAGTATAATTAGTAATAGAGCAGTCTAGGAGAGGATATGGAGGTAATATCAGAGTATAATAAGTAATAGAGCAGTCTAGGAGTGGATATGGAGGTAATATAAGAGTATAATAAGTAATACAGCAGTCTAGGATAGGATATGGAGGTAATATCAGAGTATAATAAGTAATAGAACAGTCTAGTAGAGGATATGTAGGTTATATCAGGGTATAATAAGTAATAGAGCAGTTTGGGAGAGGATATGGAGTAATATCAGGGTATAATAAGTAATAGAGCAGTCTAGGAGAGGATATGGAGGTAATATCAGAGTATAATAAGTAATAGAGCAGTCTAGGAGAGGATATGGAGGTAATATCAGAGTATAATCAGTAATAGAGCAGTCTAGTAGAACATATGGAGGTAATATAAGAGTATAATAAGTAATAGAGAAGTCTAGGAGTGGATATGGAGGTAATATAAGAGTATAATAAGTAATACAGCAGTCTAGGATAGGATATGGAGGTAATATCAGAGTATAATAAGTAATAGAACAGTCTAGTAGAGGATATGTAGGTTATATCAGGGTATAATAAGTAATAGAGCAGTTTGGGAGAGGATATGGAGTAATATCAGGGTATAATAAGTAATAGAGCAGTCTAGGAGAGGATATGGAGGTAATATCAGGGTAAACTAAATAATAGAGCAGTCTAGGAGAGGATATGGAGGCAATATCAGTGTATATTAAGTAAGAGAGCAGTCTAGGAGAGGATATGGAGGTGATATAGGAGTATAATTAGTAATAGAGCAGTCTGGGAGAGGATATGTAGGTAATATCAGAGTATAATAAGTAATAGAGCAGTCTAGGAGAGGATATGGAGGTAATATCAGAGTATAATAAGTAATAGAGCAGTCTAGGAGAGGATATGGAGGTGATATCAGAGCATAATAAGTAATACAGCAGTCTAGGAGAGGATATGGAGGTAATATCAGAGTATAATAAGTAATAGAGCAGTCTAGGAGAGGATATAGAGGTAATATCAGAGTATAATAAGTAATAGAGCAGTCTAGGAGAGGATATGGAGGTGATATCAGAGTATAATAAGTAATAGAGCAGTGTAGGAGAGGATATGGAGGTAATATCAGAGTATAATAAGTAATAGAGCAGTCTGGGAGAGGATATGGAGGTAATATCAGAGTATAATAAGTAATAGAGCAGTCTAGGAGAAGATGTGGAGGTAATATCAGAGTATAATAAGTAATAGAGCAGAATAGGAGAGGATATGGAGGTAATATCAGAGTATAATAAGTAATAGAGCAGTCTAGGAGAGGATATGGAGGTAATATCAGGGTATAATAAGTAATAGAACAGTCTAGTAGAGGATATGTAGGTTATATCAGGGTATAATAAGTAATAGAGCAGTTTGGGAGAGGATATGGAGTAATATCAGGGTATAATAAGTAATAGAGCAGTCTAGGAGAGGATATGGAGGTAATATCAGGGTAAACTAAATAATAGAGCAGTCTAGGAGAGGATATGGAGGCAATATCAGTGTATATTAAGTAAGAGAGCAGTCTAGGAGAGGATATGGAGGTGATATAGGAGTATAATTAGTAATAGAGCAGTCTGGGAGAGGATATGTAGGTAATATCAGAGTATAATAAGTAATAGAGCAGTCTAGGAGAGGATATGGAGGTAATATCAGAGTATAATAAGTAATAGAGCAGTCTAGGAGAGGATATGGAGGTGATATCAGAGCATAATAAGTAATACAGCAGTCTAGGAGAGGATATGGAGGTAATATCAGAGTATAATTAGTAATAGAGCAGTCTAGGAGAGGATATGGAGGTAATATCAGAGTATAATAAGTAATAGAGCAGTCTAGGAGAGGATATGGAGGTAATATCAGGGTATAATAAGTAATAGAGAAGTCTAGGAGAGGATATGGAGGTAATATAAGAGTATAATAAGTAATAGAGCAGTCTAGGAGAGGATATGGAGGTAATATCAGAGTAGAATTAGTAATAGAGTAATAGAGCAGTCTAGGAGAGGATATGGAGGTAATATCAGAGTATAATAAGTAATAGAGCAGTCTAGGAGAGGATATGGAGGTAATATCAGGGTATAATTAGTAATAGAGCAGTCTAGGAGAGGATATGGAGGTAATATCAGAGTATAATTAGTAATAGAGCAGTCTGGGAGAGGATATGGAGGTAATATCAGGGTATAATAAGTAATAGAACAGTCTAGTAGAGGATATGTAGGTTATATCAGGGTATAATAAGTAATAGAGCAGTCTAGGAGAGGATATGGAGGTAATATCAGAGTATAATAAGTAAGAGAGCAGTCTAGGAGAGGATATGGAGGTAATATCAGGGTATAATAAGTAATACAGCAGTCTAGGAGGGGATATGGAGGTACTATCAGGGTATAATAAGTAATAAAGCAGTCTGGGAGAGGACATGGAGGTAATATCAGAGTATATTAAGTAATAGAGCAGTCTAGGAGAGGATATGGAGGTAATATCAGAGTATAATAAGTAATAGAGCAGTCTAGGAGAGGATATGGAGGTGATATCAGAGCATAATAAGTAATACAGCAGTCTAGGAGAGGATATGGAGGTAATATCAGAGTATAATAAGTAATAGAGCAGTCTAGGAGAGGATATAGAGGTAATATCAGAGTATAATAAGTAATAGAGCAGTCTAGGAGAGGATATGGAGGTGATATCAGAGTATAATAAGTAATAGAGCAGTGTAGGAGAGGATATGGAGGTAATATCAGAGTATAATAAGTAATAGAGCAGTCTGGGAGAGGATATGGAGGTAATATCAGAGTATAATAAGTAATAGAGCAGTCTAGGAGAAGATGTGGAGGTAATATCAGAGTATAATAAGTAATAGAGCAGAATAGGAGAGGATATGGAGGTAATATCAGAGTATAATAAGTAATAGAGCAGTCTAGGAGAGGATATGGAGGTAATATCAGGGTATAATAAGTAATAGAACAGTCTAGTAGAGGATATGTAGGTTATATCAGGGTATAATAAGTAATAGAGCAGTTTGGGAGAGGATATGGAGTAATATCAGGGTATAATAAGTAATAGAGCAGTCTAGGAGAGGATATGGAGGTAATATCAGGGTAAACTAAATAATAGAGCAGTCTAGGAGAGGATATGGAGGCAATATCAGTGTATATTAAGTAAGAGAGCAGTCTAGGAGAGGATATGGAGGTGATATAGGAGTATAATTAGTAATAGAGCAGTCTGGGAGAGGATATGTAGGTAATATCAGAGTATAATAAGTAATAGAGCAGTCTAGGAGAGGATATGGAGGTAATATCAGAGTATAATAAGTAATAGAGCAGTCTAGGAGAGGATATGGAGGTGATATCAGAGCATAATAAGTAATACAGCAGTCTAGGAGAGGATATGGAGGTAATATCAGAGTATAATTAGTAATAGAGCAGTCTAGGAGAGGATATGGAGGTAATATCAGAGTATAATAAGTAATAGAGCAGTCTAGGAGAGGATATGGAGGTAATATCAGGGTATAATAAGTAATAGAGAAGTCTAGGAGAGGATATGGAGGTAATATAAGAGTATAATAAGTAATAGAGCAGTCTAGGAGAGGATATGGAGGTAATATCAGAGTAGAATTAGTAATAGAGTAATAGAGCAGTCTAGGAGAGGATATGGAGGTAATATCAGAGTATAATAAGTAATAGAGCAGTCTAGGAGAGGATATGGAGGTAATATCAGGGTATAATTAGTAATAGAGCAGTCTAGGAGAGGATATGGAGGTAATATCAGAGTATAATTAGTAATAGAGCAGTCTGGGAGAGGATATGGAGGTAATATCAGGGTATAATAAGTAATAGAACAGTCTAGTAGAGGATATGTAGGTTATATCAGGGTATAATAAGTAATAGAGCAGTCTAGGAGAGGATATGGAGGTAATATCAGAGTATAATAAGTAAGAGAGCAGTCTAGGAGAGGATATGGAGGTAATATCAGGGTATAATAAGTAATACAGCAGTCTAGGAGGGGATATGGAGGTAATATCAGGGTATAATAAGTAATAAAGCAGTCTGGGAGAGGACATGGAGGTAATATCAGAGTATATTAAGTAAGAGAGCAGTCTAGGAGAGGATATAGAGGTAATATCAGAGTATAATAAGTAATAGAGCAGTCTAGGAGAGGATATGGAGGTGATATCAGAGTATAATAAGTAATAGAGCAGTGTAGGAGAGGATATGGAGGTAATATCAGAGTATAATAAGTAATAGAGCAGTCTGGGAGAGGATATGGAGGTAATATCAGAGTATAATAAGTAATAGAGCAGTCTAGGAGAAGATGTGGAGGTAATATCAGAGTATAATAAGTAATAGAGCAGAATAGGAGAGGATATGGAGGTAATATCAGAGTATAATAAGTAATAGAGCAGTCTAGGAGAGGATATGGAGGTAATATCAGGGTATAATAAGTAATAGAGCAGTCTAGGAGAGGATATGGAGGTGATATCAGAGTATAATAAGTAATGGAGCAGTCTAGGAGAGGATATGGAGGTAATATCAGAGTATAATTAGTAATAGAGCAGTCTAGGAGAGGATATGGAGGTAATATCAGAGTATAATAAGTAATAGAGAAGTCTAGGAGAGGATATGGAGGTAATATCAGGGTATAATAAGTAATACAGCAGTCTGGGAGAGGATATGGAGGTAATATCAGAGTATAATAAGTAATACAGCAGTCTGGGAGAGGATATGGAGGTAATATCAGAGTATAATTAGTAATAGAGCAGTCTAGGAGAGGATATGGATTTAATATCAGGGTATAATAAGTAATAAAGCAGTCTAGGAGAGGATATAGAGGTAATATCAGAGTATAATAAGTAATAGAGCAGTCTAGGAGAGGATATGGAGGTAATATCAGAGTATAATAAGTAATAGAGCAGTCTAGGAGAAGATATGGAGGTAATATCAGAGTAGAATAAGTAATAGAGCAGTCTAGGAGAGGATATGGAGGTAATATCAGGGTATAATAAGTAATAGAGCAGTCTAGGAGAGGATATAGAGGTGATATCAGAGTATAATAAGTAATAGAGCAGTCTAGGAGAGGATATGGAGGTAATATCAGGGTATAATAAGTAATAGAGCAGTCTAGGAGAAGATATGGAGGTAATATCAGAGTATAATAAGTAATAGAGCAGTCTAGGAGAGGATATGGAGGTAATATCAGGGTATAATTAGTAATAGAGCAGTCTAGGAGAGGATATGGGGGTAATATCAGGGTATAATTAGTAATAGAGAAGTCTAGGAGAGGATATGGAGGTAATATCAGAGTATAATAAGTAATAGAGAAGTCTAGGAGAGGATATGGAGGTAATATCAGGGTATAATAAGTAATAGAGCAGTCTAGGAGAAGATATGGAGGTAATATCAGAGTATAATATGTAAGAGAGCAGTCTAGGAGAAGATATGGAGGTAATATCAGAGTAGAATTAGTAATAGAGCAGTCTAGGAGAGGCTATGGAGGTGATATCAGAGTATAATTAGTAATAGAGCAGTCTAGGAGAGGCTATGGAGGTAATATCAGGGTATAATAAGTAATAGAGCAGTCTAGGAGAGGATATGGAGGTAATATCAGGGTATGATAAGTAATAGAGCAGTCTAGGAGAGGATATGGAGGTAATATCAGGGTATAATAAGTAATAGAGCAGTCTAGGAGAGGATATGGAGGTAATATCAGGGTATAATAAGTAATAGAGCAGTCTAGGAGAGGATATGGAGGTAATATCAGAGTAGAATAAGTAATAGAGCAGTCTAGGAGAGGATATGGAGTAATATCAGGGTATAATAAGTAATAGAGCAGTCTAGGAGAAGATATGGAGGTAATATCAGGGTATAATAAGTAATAGAGCAGTCTAGGAGAGGATATGGAGGTAATATCAGGGTATAATAAGTAATAGAGCAGTCTAGGAGAGGATATGGAGGTAATATCAGGGTATAATAAGTAATAGAGCAGTCTAGGAGAGGATATGGAGGTAATATCAGAGTATAATATGTAAGAGAGCAGTCTAGGAGAGGATATGGAGGTGATATCAGAGTATAATAAGTAATAGAGCAGTCTAGGAGAGGATATGGAGGTAATATCAGAGTATAATAAGTAATACAGCAGTCTAGGAGAGGATATGGAGGTAATATCAGGGTATAATTAGTAATAGAGCAGTGTAGGAGAGGATATGGAGGTAATATCAGGGTATAATAAGTAATAGAGCAGTTTGGGAGAGGATATGGAGTAATATCAGGGTATAATAAGTAATAGAGCAGTCTAGGAGTGGATATGGAGGTGATATCGGGGTATAATAAGTAATAGAGCAGTCTAGGAGAGGATATGGAGGTAATATCAGAGTATAATAAGTAATAGAGCAGTCTAGGAGAGGATATGGAGGTAATATCAGAGTAGAATTAGTAATAGAGCAGTCTAGGAGAGGATATGGAGGTAATATCAGAGTATAATAAGTAATAGAGCAGTCTAGGAGAGGATATGGAGGTAATATCAGGGTATAATTAGTAATAGAGCAGTCTAGGAGAGGATATGGAGGTAATATCAGAGTATAATTAGTAATAGAGCAGTCTGGGAGAGGATATGGAGGTAATATCAGGGTATAATAAGTAATAGAACAGTCTAGTAGAGGATATGTAGGTTATATCAGGGTATAATAAGTAATAGAGCAGTCTAGGAGAGGATATGGAGGTAATATCAGAGTATAATAAGTAATAGAACAGTCTAGTAGAGGATATGTAGGTTATATCAGGGTATAATAAGTAATAGAGCAGTCTAGGAGAGGATATGGAGGTAATATCAGAGTATAATAAGTAATAGAGCAGTCTGGGAAAGGATATGGAGGTAATATCAGAGTATAATAAGTAATAGAGAAGTCTAGTAGAACATATGGAGGTAATATAAGAGTATAATAAGTAATAGAGAAGTCTAGTAGAAGATATGGAGGTAATATCAGAGCATAATAAGTAATACAGCAGTCTAGGAGAGGATATGGAGGTAATATCAGGGTATAATAAGTAATAGAGCTGTCTAGGAGTGGATATGGAGGTAATATAAGAGTATAATAAGTAATACAGCAGTCTAGGATAGGATATGGAGGTAATATCAGAGTATAATAAGTAATAGAACAGTCTAGTAGAGGATATGTAGGTTATATCAGGGTATAATAAGTAATAGAGCAGTTTGGGAGAGGATATGGAGTAATATCAGGGTATAATAAGTAATAGAGCAGTCTAGGAGAGGATATGGAGGTAATATCAGAGTATAATAAGTAATAGAGCAGTCTAGGAGAGGATATGGAGGTAATATCAGAGTATAATCAGTAATAGAGCAGTCTAGTAGAACATATGGAGGTAATATAAGAGTATAATAAGTAATAGAGAAGTCTAGGAGTGGATATGGAGGTAATATAAGAGTATAATAAGTAATACAGCAGTCTAGGATAGGATATGGAGGTAATATCAGAGTATAATAAGTAATAGAACAGTCTAGTAGAGGATATGTAGGTTATATCAGGGTATAATAAGTAATAGAGCAGTTTGGGAGAGGATATGGAGTAATATCAGGGTATAATAAGTAATAGAGCAGTCTAGGAGAGGATATGGAGGTAATATCAGGGTATATTAAGTAAGAGAGCAGTCTAGGAGAGGATATGGAGGTGATATAGGAGTATAATTAGTAATAGAGCAGTCTGGGAGAGGATATGTAGGTAATATCAGAGTATAATAAGTAATAGAGCAGTCTAGGAGAGGATATGGAGGTAATATCAGAGTATAATAAGTAATAGAGCAGTCTAGGAGAGGATATGGAGGTGATATCAGAGCATAATAAGTAATACAGCAGTCTAGGAGAGGATATGGAGGTAATATCAGAGTATAATAAGTAATAGAGCAGTCTAGGAGAGGATATGGAGGTGATATCAGAGTATAATAAGTAATAGAGCAGTGTAGGAGAGGATATGGAGGTAATATCAGAGTATAATAAGTAATAGAGCAGTCTGGGAGAGGATATGGAGGTAATATCAGAGTATAATAAGTAATAGAGCAGTCTAGGAGAAGATATGGAGGTAATATCAGAGTATAATAAGTAATAGAGCAGAATAGGAGAGGATATGGAGGTAATATCAGAGTATAATAAGTAATAGAGCAGTCTAGGAGAGGATATGGAGGTAATATCAGGGTATAATAAGTAATAGAGCAGTCTAGGAGAGGATATGGAGGTGATATCAGAGTATAATAAGTAATAGAGCAGTCTAGGAGAGGATATGGAGGTAATATCAGAGTATAATTAGTAATAGAGCAGTCTAGGAGAGGATATGGAGGTAATATCAGGGTATAATAAGTAATACAGCAGTCTGGGAGAGGATATGGAGGTAATATCAGAGTATAATAAGTAATACAGCAGTCTGGGAGAGGATATGGAGGTAATATCAGAGTATAATTAGTAATAGAGCAGTCTAGGAGAGGATATGGATTTAATATCAGGGTATAATAAGTAATAAAGCAGTCTAGGAGAGGATATAGAGGTAATATCAGAGTATAATAAGTAATAGAGCAGTCTAGGAGAGGATATGGAGGTAATATCAGAGTATAATAAGTAATAGAGCAGTCTAGGAGAAGATATGGAGGTAATATCAGAGTAGAATAAGTAATAGAGCAGTCTAGGAGAGGATATGGAGGTAATATCAGGGTATAATAAGTAATAGAGCAGTCTAGGAGAGGATATAGAGGTGATATCAGAGTATAATAAGTAATAGAGCAGTGTAGGGGAGGATATGGAGGTAATATCAGAGTATAATAAGTAATAGAGCAGTCTGGGAGAGGATATGGAGGTAATATCAGAGTATAATAAGTAATAGAGCAGTCTAGGAGAAGATATGGAGGTAATATCAGAGTATAATAAGTAATAGAGCAGAATAGGAGAGGATATGGAGGTAATATCAGAGTATAATAAGTAATAGAGCAGTCTAGGAGAGGATATGGAGGTAATATCAGGGTATAATAAGTAATACAGCAGTCTGGGAGAGGATATGGAGGTAATATCAGAGTATAATAAGTAATACAGCAGTCTGGGAGAGGATATGGAGGTAATATCAGAGTATAATTAGTAATAGAGCAGTCTAGGAGAGGATATGGATTTAATATCAGGGTATAATAAGTAATAAAGCAGTCTAGGAGAGGATATGGAGGTGATATCAGAGTATAATAAGTAATAGAGCAGTGTAGGAGAGGATATGGAGGTAATATCAGAGTATAATAAGTAATAGAGCAGTCTGGGAGAGGATATGGAGGTAATATCAGAGTATAATAAGTAATAGAGCAGTCTAGGAGAAGATATGGAGGTAATATCAGAGTATAATAAGTAATAGAGCAGAATAGGAGAGGATATGGAGGTAATATCAGAGTATAATAAGTAATAGAGCAGTCTAGGAGAGGATATGGAGGTAATATCAGGGTATAATAAGTAATAGAGCAGTCTAGGAGAGGATATGGAGGTGATATCAGAGTATAATAAGTAATAGAGCAGTCTAGGAGAGGATATGGAGGTAATATCAGAGTATAATTAGTAATAGAGCAGTCTAGGAGAGGATATGGAGGTAATATCAGGGTATAATAAGTAATACAGCAGTCTGGGAGAGGATATGGAGGTAATATCAGAGTATAATAAGTAATACAGCAGTCTGGGAGAGGATATGGAGGTAATATCAGAGTATAATTAGTAATAGAGCAGTCTAGGAGAGGATATGGATTTAATATCAGGGTATAATAAGTAATAAAGCAGTCTAGGAGAGGATATAGAGGTAATATCAGAGTATAATAAGTAATAGAGCAGTCTAGGAGAGGATATGGAGGTAATATCAGAGTATAATAAGTAATAGAGCAGTCTAGGAGAAGATATGGAGGTAATATCAGAGTAGAATAAGTAATAGAGCAGTCTAGGAGAGGATATGGAGGTAATATCAGGGTATAATAAGTAATAGAGCAGTCTAGGAGAGGATATAGAGGTGATATCAGAGTATAATAAGTAATAGAGCAGTCTAGGAGAGGATATGGAGGTAATATCAGGGTATAATAAGTAATAGAGCAGTCTAGGAGAAGATATGGAGGTAATATCAGAGTATAATAAGTAATAGAGCAGTCTAGGAGAGGATATGGAGGTAATATCAGGGTATAATTAGTAATAGAGCAGTCTAGGAGAGGATATGGGGGTAATATCAGGGTATAATTAGTAATAGAGAAGTCTAGGAGAGGATATGGAGGTAATATCAGAGTATAATAAGTAATAGAGAAGTCTAGGAGAGGATATGGAGGTAATATCAGGGTATAATAAGTAATAGAGCAGTCTAGGAGAAGATATGGAGGTAATATCAGAGTATAATATGTAAGAGAGCAGTCTAGGAGAAGATATGGAGGTAATATCAGAGTAGAATTAGTAATAGAGCAGTCTAGGAGAGGCTATGGAGGTGATATCAGAGTATAATTAGTAATAGAGCAGTCTAGGAGAGGATATGGAGGTAATATCAGGGTATAATAAGTAATAGAGCAGTCTAGGAGAGGATATGGAGGTAATATCAGGGTATAATAAGTAATAGAGCAGTCTAGGAGAGGATATGGAGGTAATATCAGAGTATAATTAGTAATAGAGCAGTCTAGGAGAGGATATGGAGGTAATATCAGGGTATAATAAGTAATAGAGCAGTCTAGGAGAGGATATGGAGGTAATATCAGGGTATAATAAGTAATAGAGCAGTCTAGGAGAGGATATAGAGGTGATATCAGAGTATAATAAGTAATAGAGCAGTCTAGGAGAGGATATGGAGGTAATATCAGGGTATAATAAGTAATAGAGCAGTCTAGGAGAAGATATGGAGGTAATATCAGAGTATAATAAGTAATAGAGCAGTCTAGGAGAGGATATGGAGGTAATATCAGGGTATAATTAGTAATAGAGCAGTCTAGGAGAGGATATGGGGGTAATATCAGGGTATAATTAGTAATAGAGAAGTCTAGGAGAGGATATGGAGGTAATATCAGAGTATAATAAGTAATAGAGAAGTCTAGGAGAGGATATGGAGGTAATATCAGGGTATAATAAGTAATAGAGCAGTCTAGGAGAAGATATGGAGGTAATATCAGAGTATAATATGTAAGAGAGCAGTCTAGGAGAAGATATGGAGGTAATATCAGAGTAGAATTAGTAATAGAGCAGTCTAGGAGAGGCTATGGAGGTGATATCAGAGTATAATTAGTAATAGAGCAGTCTAGGAGAGGATATGGAGGTAATATCAGGGTATAATAAGTAATAGAGCAGTCTAGGAGAGGATATGGAGGTAATATCAGACTATAATTAGTAATAGAGCAGTCTAGGAGAGGATATGGAGGTAATATCAGGGTATAATAAGTAATAGAGCAGTCTAGGAGAGGATATGGAGGTAATATCAGAGTATAATTAGTAATAGAGCAGTCTAGGAGAGGATATGGAGGTAATATCAGGGTATAATAAGTAATAGAGCAGTCTAGGAGAGGATATGGAGGTAATATCAGGGTATAATAAGTAATAGAGCAGTCTAGGAGAGGATATGGAGGTAATATCAGAGTAGAATAAGTAATAGAGCAGTCTAGGAGAGGATATGGAGTAATATCAGGGTATAATAAGTAATAGAGCAGTCTAGGAGAAGATATGGAGGTAATATCAGGGTATAATAAGTAATAGAGCAGTCTAGGAGAGGATATGGAGGTAATATCAGGGTATAATAAGTAATAGAGCAGTCTAGGAGAGGATATGGAGGTAATATCAGGGTATAATAAGTAATAGAGCAGTCTAGGAGAGGATATGGAGGTGATATCAGAGTATAATAAGTAATAGAGCAGTCTAGGAGAGGATATGGAGGTAATATCAGGGTATAATTAGTAATAGAGCAGTGTAGGAGAGGATATGGAGGTAATATCAGGGTATAATAAGTAATAGAGCAGTTTGGGAGAGGATATGGAGTAATATCAGGGTATAATAAGTAATAGAGCAGTCTAGGAGTGGATATGGAGGTGATATCGGGGTATAATAAGTAATAGAGCAGTCTAGGAGAGGATATGGAGGTAATATCAGAGTATAATAAGTAATAGAGCAGTCTAGGAGAGGATATGGAGGTAATATCAGAGTATAATTAGTAATAGAGCAGTCTAGGAGAGGATATGGAGGTAATATCAGAGTATAATAAGTAATAGAGCAGTCTAGGAGAGGATATGGAGGTAATATCGGGGTATAATAAGTAATAGAGCAGTCTAGGAGAGGATATGGAGGTAATATCAGGGTATAATAAGTAAGAGAGCAGTCTAGGAGAGGATATGGAGGTAATATCAGAGTATAATAAGTAATAGAGCAGTCTAGGAGAGGATATGGAGGTAATATCAGAGTATAATTAGTAATAGAGCAGTCTAGGAGAGGATATGGAGGTAATATCAGGGTATAATAAGTAATAGAGCAGTCTAGGAGAGGATATGGAGGTAATATCAGAGTATAATTAGTAATAGAGCAGTCTAGGAGAGGATATGGAGGTAATATCAGAGTATAATAAGTAATAGAGCAGTCTAGGAGAGGATATGGAGGTAATATCAGAGTATAATAAGTAATAGAGCAGTCTAGGATAGGATATGGAGGTGATATAGGAGTATAATTAGTAATAGAGCAGTCTAGGAGAGGATATGGAGGTAATATCAGGGTATAATAAGTAATAGAGCAGTCTAGGAGAGGATATGGAGGTGATATCAGAGTATAATAAGTAATAGAGCAGTCTAGGAGAGGATATGGAGGTAATATAAGAGTATAATAAGTAATACAGCAGTCTAGGATAGGATATGGAGGTGATATAGGAGTATAATTAGTAATAGAGCAGTCTAGGAGAGGATATGGAGGTAATATCAGGGTATAATAAGTAATAGAGCAGTCTAGGAGAGGATATGGAGGTGATATCAGAGTATAATAAGTAATAGAGCAGTCTAGGAGAGGATATGGAGGTAATATCAGAGTATAATAAGTAATAGAGCAGTCTAGGAGAGGATATGGAGGTAATATAAGAGTATAATAAGTAATACAGCAGTCTAGGAGAGGATATGGAGGTGATATAGGAGTATAATTAGTAATAGAGCAGTCTAGGAGAGGATATGGAGGTAATATCAGGGTATAATAAGTAATAGAGCAGTCTAGGAGAGGACATGGAGGTAATATCAGGGTATAATAAGTAATAGAGCAGTCTGGGAGAAGATATGGAGGTAATATCAGGGTATAATAAGTAATAGAGAAGTCTAGGAGAGGATATGGAGGTAATATCAGGGTATAATAAGTAATAGAGCAGTCTGGGAGAGGATATAGAGGTAATATCAGGGTATAATAAGTAATAGAGCAGTCTGGGAGAGGACATGTGTAATGTCCGTGGCTGCGGGCTGTCAGCTCCAGCCTCCCACTGACAGCCGCAGCCACGAGTCGGCAAGCGCTGGCCCCAGCCTCCCTCTCAGGAGACGCCAGCGCTTGCATCCACTCAGCTCCGCTGGAGCCCGCAGGGTGCGCGCGCACGCTCGTCCCCGCTCTTAAAGGGGCAGCGCGCGCACCGGACATCTTGAACGACCTTTGACCCGTGAGTACCCTGGGCTATAAGAGGGGTCCAGCCCCCTAGTTCGATGCCTGAGCGTTGTTAGTTTTCCCAGTCCGTCTTGCAAGTGGTTCCTTAGTGTTCCCCGTTCCTGTTTCCCGTGCTTTGCCCTAGTATCAAGTCGTGCCACGTCCTGTGCCATCTGCCACGTCCAGAGGAATCTGCCACGAACAGAGGAATCTGCCACTTTCTGTGTCATCTGCCAAGTCCGGAGTTATCTGCCATGTCCTGTGTCATCTGCCACGTCCGGAGGAATCCGCCACGTCCTGTGTCATCCGCCAAGTCCGGAGGAATCCGCCACGTCCAGAGGAATCCACCACGTCCTGTGTTATCTGCCACATCCGGAGGAATCCGCAACGTCTGGCGCAACTTGCGGCTCCTGTGTCATTCGCCACGTTTGGCGCCATCTGCTGCACCCATCTCATCTGTGCCAGAGCTGCGGCCACCATCTGGACTATTCAGGTACCCTTGTGCGGGACATTGTATTTCTGGGGTGTACTGTTTGGCCAGCTGCTTCCCCCGCTGCGGCGGTACGGCCTAGTGGGTCCACTAACCCGCCTCGTGACAACATGGAGGTAATATCAGAGTATAATAAGTAAGAGAGCAGTCTAGGAGAGGATATGGACTTCTTCTTCTTCTAGCTGGTGCTATTTCTCATGACGTCCTCCCTCTGCTCTTACACCTTCTTCTTCTTCTTCTAGCTGGTGCTATTTCTCATGACGTCCTCCCTCTGCTCTTACACCTTCTTCTTCTTCTAGCTGGTGCTATTTCTCATGACGTCCTCCCTCTGCTCTTACACCTTCTTCTTCTTCTTGCTGGTGCTATTTCTCAGGACGTCCTCCCTCTGCTCTTACACCTTCTTCTTCTTCTTCTAGCTGGTGCTATTTCTCAGGACGTCCTCCCTCTGCTCTTACACCTTCTTCTTCTTCTAGCTGGTGCTATTTCTCATGACGTCCTCCCTCTGTTCTTACACCTTCTTCTTCTTCTAGCTGGTGCTATTTCTCATGACGTCCTCCCTCTGCTCTTACACCTTCTCCTTCTTCTAGCTGGTGCTATTTCTCATGACGTCCTCCCTCTGCTCTTACACCTTCTTCTTCTAGCTGGTGCTATTTCTCAGGACGTCCTCCCTCTGCTCTTACACCTCCTTCTTCTTCTAGCTGGTGCTATTTCTCAGGATGTCCTCCCTCTGCTCTTACACCTTCTTCTTCTTCTTCTTCTAGCTGGTGCTATTTCTCAGGACGTCCTCCCTCTGCTCTTACACCTTCTTCTTCTTCTAGCTGGTGCTATTTCTCATGACGTCCTCCCTCTGCTCTTACACCTTCTTCTTCTTCTAGCTGGTGCTATTTCTCATGACGTCCTCCCTCTGCTCTTACACCTTCTTCTTCTTCTTCTAGCTGGTGCTATTTCTCAGGACGTCCTCCCTCTGCTCTTACACCTTCTTCTTCTTCTAGCTGGTGCTATTTCTCAGGACGTCCTCCCTCTGTTCTTACACCTTCTTCTTCTTCTAGCTGGTGCTATTTCTCATGACGTCCTCCCTCTGCTCTTACACCTTCTCCTTCTTCTAGCTGGTGCTATTTCTCATGACGTCCTCCCTCTGCTCTTACACCTTCTTCTTCTTCTTCTAGCTGGTGCTATTTCTCATGACGTCCTCCCTCTGCTCTTACACCTTCTTCTTCTTCTAGCTGGTGCTATTTCTCAGGACGTCCTCCCTCTGTTCTTACACCTTCTTCTTCTTCTAGCTGGTGCTATTTCTCAGGACGTCCTCCCTCTCCTCTTACACCTTCTTCTTCTTCTAGCTGGTGCTATTTCTCAGGACGTCCTCCCTCTGCTCTTACACCTTCTTCTTCTTCTAGCTGGTGCTATTTCTCAGGACGTCCTCCCTCTGTTCTTACACCTTCTTCTTCTTCTAGCTGGTGCTATTTCTCAGGACGTCCTCCCTCTGCTCTTACACCTTCTTCTTCTTCTAGCTGGTGCTATTTCTCATGACGTCCTCCCTCTGCTCTTACACCTTCTTCTTCTTCTAGCTGGTGCTATTTCTCAGGACGTCCTCCCTCTGCTCTTACACCTTCTTCTTCTTCTAGCTGGTGCTATTTCTCATGACGTCCTCCCTCTGCTCTTACACCTTCTTCTTCTTCTTCTAGCTGGTGCTATTTCTCATGACGTCCTCCCTCTGCTCTTACACCTTCTTCTTCTTCTAGCTGGTGCTATTTCTCATGACGTCCTCCCTCTGTTCTTACACCTCCTTCTTCTTCTTCTAGCTGGTGCGATTTCTCAGGACTTCCTCCCTCTGCTCTTACACCTTCTTCTTCTTCTAGCTGGTGCTATTTCTCAGGACGTCCTCCCTCTCCTCTTACACCTTCTTCTTCTTCTAGCTGGTGCTATTTCTCAGGACGTCCTCCCTCTGCTCTTACACCTTCTTCTTCTTCTTGCTGGTGCGATTTCTCAGGACTTCCTCCCTCTGCTCTTACACCCTCTTCTTCTTCTTCTAGCTGGTGCTATTTCTCATGACGTCCTCCCTCTGCTCTTACACCTTCTTCTTCTTCTTCTTCTAGCTGGTGCTATTTCTCAGGACGTCCTCCCTCTGCTCTTACACCTTCTTCTTCTTCTAGCTGGTGCTATTTCTCAGGACGTCCTCCCTCTGCTCTTACACCTTCTTCTTCTTCTTGCTGGTGCTATTTCTCAGGACGTCCTCCCTCTCCTCTTACACCTTCTTCTTCTTCTAGCTGGTGCTATTTCTCATGACGTCCTCCCTCTGCTCTTACACCTTCTTCTTCTTCTAGCTGGTGCTATTTCTCAGGACGTCCTCCCTCTGTTCTTACACCTTCTTCTTCTTCTAGCTGGTGCTATTTCTCAGGACGTCCTCCCTCTCCTCTTACACCTTCTTCTTCTTCTAGCTGGTGCTATTTCTCAGGACGTCCTCCCTCTGCTCTTACACCTTCTTCTTCTTCTAGCTGGTGCTATTTCTCAGGACGTCCTCCCTCTGTTCTTACACCTTCTTCTTCTTCTAGCTGGTGCTATTTCTCAGGACGTCCTCCCTCTGCTCTTACACCTTCTTCTTCTTCTAGCTGGTGCTATTTCTCATGACGTCCTCCCTCTGCTCTTACACCTTCTTCTTCTTCTAGCTGGTGCTATTTCTCAGGACGTCCTCCCTCTGCTCTTACACCTTCTTCTTCTTCTAGCTGGTGCTATTTCTCATGACGTACTCCCTCTGCTCTTACACCTTCTTCTTCTTCTTCTAGCTGGTGCTATTTCTCATGACGTCCTCCCTCTGCTCTTACACCTTCTTCTTCTTCTAGCTGGTGCTATTTCTCATGACGTCCTCCCTCTGTTCTTACACCTTCTTCTTCTTCTTCTAGCTGGTGCGATTTCTCAGGACTTCCTCCCTCTGCTCTTACACCTTCTTCTTCTTCTAGCTGGTGCTATTTCTCAGGACGTCCTCCCTCTCCTCTTACACCTTCTTCTTCTTCTAGCTGGTGCTATTTCTCAGGACGTCCTCCCTCTGCTCTTACACCTTCTTCTTCTTCTTGCTGGTGCGATTTCTCAGGACTTCCTCCCTCTGCTCTTACACCCTCTTCTTCTTCTTCTAGCTGGTGCTATTTCTCATGACGTCCTCCCTCTGCTCTTACACCTTCTTCTTCTTCTTCTTCTAGCTGGTGCTATTTCTCAGGACGTCCTCCCTCTGCTCTTACACCTTCTTCTTCTTCTAGCTGGTGCTATTTCTCAGGACGTCCTCCCTCTGCTCTTACACCTTCTTCTTCTTCTTGCTGGTGCTATTTCTCAGGACGTCCTCCCTCTCCTCTTACACCTTCTTCTTCTTCTAGCTGGTGCTATTTCTCATGACGTCCTCCCTCTGCTCTTACACCTTCTTCTTCTTCTAGCTGGTGCTATTTCTCATGACGTCCTCCCTCTGCTCTTACACCTTCTTCTTCTTCTAGCTGGTGCTATTTCTCAGGACGTCCTCCCTCTGCTCTTACACCTTCTTCTTCTTCTTCTAGCTGGTGCTATTTCTCATGACGTCCTCCCTCTGCTCTTACACCTTCTTCTTCTTCTAGCTGGTGCTATTTCTCATGACGTCCTCCCTCTGCTCTTACACCTTCTTCTTCTTCTAGCTGGTGCTATTTCTCAGGACGTCCTCCCTCTCCTCTTACACCTTCTTCTTCTTCTAGCTGGTGCTATTTCTCATGACGTCCTCCCTCTGCTCTTACACCTTCTTCTTCTTCTAGCTGGTGCTATTTCTCATGACGTCCTCCCTCTGCTCTTACACCTTCTTCTTCTTCTAGCTGGTGCTATTTCTCAGGACGTCCTCCCTCTGCTCTTACACCTTCTTCTTCTTCTTCTAGCTGGTGCTATTTCTCATGACGTCCTCCCTCTGCTCTTACACCTTCTTCTTCTTCTAGCTGGTGCTATTTCTCAGGACGTCCTCCCTCTCCTCTTACACCTTCTTCTTCTTCTAGCTGGTGCTATTTCTCATGACGTCCTCCCTCTGCTCTTACACCTTCTTCTTCTTCTAGCTGGTGCTATTTCTCAGGACGTCCTCCCTCTGCTCTTACACCTTCTTCTTCTTCTAGCTGGTGCTATTTCTCATGACGTCCTCCCTCTGCTCTTACACCTTCTTCTTCTTCTAGCTGGTGCTAATTCTCATGACGTCCTCCCTCTGGTCTTACACCTTCTCCTTCTTCTAGCTGGTGCTATTTCTCAGGACGTCCTCCCTCTGCTCTTACACCTTCTTCTTCTAGCTGGTGCTATTTCTCAGGACGTCCTCCCTCTGCTCTTACACCTTCTTCTTCTTCTTCTAGCTGGTGCTATTTCTCAGGACGTCCTCCCTCTGCTTTTACACCTTCTTCTTCTAGCTGGTGCTATTTCTCAGGACGTCCTCCCTCTGCTCTTACACCTTCTTCTTCTTCTTCTAGCTGGTGCTATTTCTCATGACGTCCTCCCTCTGCTCTTACACCTTCTTCTTCTTCTTCTAGCTGGTGCTATTTCTCATGACGTCCTCCCTCTGCTCTTACACCTTCTTCTTCTTCTTCTAGCTGGTGCTATTTCTCATGACGTCCTCCCTCTGCTCTTACACCTTCTTCTTCTTCTAGCTGGTGCTATTTCTCAGGACGTCCTCCCTCTCCTCTTACACCTTCTTCTTCTTCTAGCTGGTGCTATTTCTCATGACGTCCTCCCTCTGCTCTTACACCTTCTTCTTCTTCTAGCTGGTGCTATTTCTCATGACGTCCTCCCTCTGCTCTTACACCTTCTTCTTCTTCTTCTAGCTGGTGCTATTTCTCAGGATGTCCTCCCTCTGCTCTTACACCTTCTTCTTCTTCTAGCTGGTGCTATTTCTCAGGACGTCCTCCCTCTGCTCTTACACCTTCTTCTTCTTCTAGCTGGTGCTATTTCTCATGACGTCATCCCTCTGCTCTTACACCTTCTTCTTCTTCTTCTAGCTGGTGCTATTTCTCAGGACGTCCTCCCTCTGCTCTTACACCTTCTTCTTCTTCTAGCTGGTGCTATTTCTCAGGACGTCCTCCCTCTCCTCTTACACCTTCTTCTTCTTCTTCTAGCTGGTGCTATTTCTCATGACGTCCTCCCTCTGCTCTTACACCTTCTTCTTCTTCTTCTAGCTGGTGCTATTTCTCAGGACGTCCTCCCTCTGCTCTTACACCTTCTTCTTCTTCTTCTAGCTGGTGCTATTTCTCAGGACGTCCTCCCTCTGCTCTTACACCTTCTTCTTCTTCTTGCTGGTGCTATTTCTCAGGACGTCCTCCCTCTGCTCTTACACCTTCTTCTTCTTCTAGCTGGTGCTATTTCTCAGGACGTCCTCCCTCTGTTCTTACACCTTCTTCTTCTTCTAGCTGGTGCTATTTCTCAGGACGTCCTCCCTCTGCTCTTACACCTTCTTCTTCTTCTAGCTGGTGCTATTTCTCAGGACGTCCTCCCTCTCCTCTTACACCTTCTTCTTCTTCTTCTTCTAGCTGGTGCTATTTCTCAGGACGTCCTCCCTCTGCTCTTACACCTTCTTCTTCTTCTAGCTGGTGCTATTTCTCAGGACGTCCTCCCTCTCCTCTTACACCTTCTTCTTCTTCTTGCTGGTGCTATTTCTCAGGACGTCCTCCCTCTGCTCTTACACCTTCTTCTTCTTCTAGCTGGTGCTATTTCTCAGGACGTCCTCCCTCTGCTCTTACACCTTCTTCTTCTTCTAGCTGGTGCTATTTCTCAGGACGTCCTTCCTCTGCTCTTACACCTTCTTCTTCTTCTTCTTCTAGCTGGTGCTATTTCTCATGACGTCCTCCCTCTCCTCTTACACCTTCTTCTTCTTCTAGCTGGTGCTATTTCTCATGACGTCCTCCCTCTGCTCTTACACCTTCTTCTTCTTCTAGCTGGTGCTATTTCTCATGACGTCCTCCCTCTGCTCTTACACCTTCTTCTTCTTCTAGCTGGTGCTATTTCTCAGGACGTCCTCCCTCTGCTCTTACACCTTCTTCTTCTTCTAGCTGGTGCTATTTCTCAGGACGTCCTCCCTCTGCTCTTACACCTTCTTCTTCTAGCTGGTGCTATTTCTCATGACGTCCTCCCTCTGCTCTTACACCTTCTTCTTCTTCTAGCTGGTGCTATTTCTCATGACGTCCTCCCTCTGCTCTTACACCTTCTTTTTCTTCTTCTAGCTGGTGCTATTTCTCATGACGTCCTCCCTCTGCTCTTACACCTTCTTCTTCTTCTAGCTGGTGCTATTTCTCAGGACGTCCTCCCTCTCCTCTTACACCTTCTTCTTCTTCTAGCTGGTGCTATTTCTCATGACGTCCTCCCTCTGCTCTTACACCTTCTTCTTCTTCTAGCTGGTGCTATTTCTCAGGATGTCCTCCCTCTGCTCTTACACCTTCTTCTTCTTCTAGCTGGTGCTATTTCTCAGGACGTCCTCCCTCTGCTCTTACACCTTCTTCTTCTTCTAGCTGGTGCTATTTCTCAGGACGTCCTCCCTCTGCTCTTACACCTTCTTCTTCTAGCTGGTGCTATTTCTCATGACGTCCTCCCTCTGCTCTTACACCTTCTTCTTCTTCTAGCTGGTGCTATTTCTCATGACGTCCTCCCTCTGCTCTTACACCTTCTTCTTCTTCTTCTAGCTGGTGCTATTTCTCATGACGTCCTCCCTCTCCTCTTACACCTTCTTCTTCTTCTAGCTGGTGCTATTTCTCATGACGTCCTCCCTCTGCTCTTACACCTTCTTCTTCTTCTAGCTGGTGCTATTTCTCAGGACGTCCTCCCTCTCCTCTTACACCTTCTTCTTCTTCTAGCTGGTGCTATTTCTCATGACGTCCTCCCTCTGCTCTTACACCTTCTTCTTCTTCTAGCTGGTGCTATTTCTCATGACGTCCTCCCTCTGCTCTTACACCTTCTTCTTCTTCTAGCTGGTGCTATTTCTCAGGACGTCCTCCCTCTGCTCTTACACCTTCTTCTTCTTCTTCTAGCTGGTGCTATTTCTCATGACGTCCTCCCTCTGCTCTTACACCTTCTTCTTCTTCTAGCTGGTGCTATTTCTCAGGACGTCCTCCCTCTCCTCTTACACCTTCTTCTTCTTCTAGCTGGTGCTATTTCTCATGACGTCCTCCCTCTGCTCTTACACCTTCTTCTTCTTCTAGCTGGTGCTATTTCTCAGGACGTCCTCCCTCTGCTCTTACACCTTCTTCTTCTTCTAGCTGGTGCTATTTCTCATGACGTCCTCCCTCTGCTCTTACACCTTCTTCTTCTTCTAGCTGGTGCTAATTCTCATGACGTCCTCCCTCTGGTCTTACACCTTCTCCTTCTTCTAGCTGGTGCTATTTCTCAGGACGTCCTCCCTCTGCTCTTACACCTTCTTCTTCTAGCTGGTGCTATTTCTCAGGACGTCCTCCCTCTGCTCTTACACCTTCTTCTTCTTCTTCTTCTAGCTGGTGCTATTTCTCATGACGTCCTCCCTCTCCTCTTACACCTTCTTCTTCTTCTAGCTGGTGCTATTTCTCAGGACGTCCTCCCTCTGCTCTTACACCTTCTTCTTCTAGCTGGTGCTATTTCTCAGGACGTCCTCCCTCTGCTCTTACACCTTCTTCTTCTTCTTCTAGCTGGTGCTATTTCTCATGACGTCCTCCCTCTGCTCTTACACCTTCTTCTTCTTCTAGCTGGTGCTATTTCTCAGGACGTCCTCCCTCTCCTCTTACACCTTCTTCTTCTTCTAGCTGGTGCTATTTCTCATGACGTCCTCCCTCTGCTCTTACACCTTCTTCTTCTTCTTCTAGCTGGTGCTATTTCTCAGGACGTCCTCCCTCTGCTCTTACACCTTCTTCTTCTTCTAGCTGGTGCTATTTCTCATGACGTCCTCCCTCTGCTCTTACACCTTCTTCTTCTTCTTCTAGCTGGTGCTATTTCTCAGGACGTCCTCCCTCTCCTCTTACACCTTCTTCTTCTTCTTCTAGCTGGTGCTATTTCTCATGACGTCCTCCCTCTGCTCTTACACCTTCTTCTTCTTCTTCTTCTAGCTGGTGCTATTTCTCAGGACGTCCTCCCTCTGCTCTTACACCTTCTTCTTCTTCTTCTAGCTGGTGCTATTTCTCAGGACGTCCTCCCTCTGCTCTTACACCTTCTTCTTCTTCTTGCTGGTGCTATTTCTCAGGACGTCCTCCCTCTGCTCTTACACCTTCTTCTTCTTCTAGCTGGTGCTATTTCTCAGGACGTCCTCCCTCTGTTCTTACACCTTCTTCTTCTTCTAGCTGGTGCTATTTCTCAGGACGTCCTCCCTCTGCTCTTACACCTTCTTCTTCTTCTAGCTGCTGCTATTTCTCAGGACGTCCTCCCTCTCCTCTTACACCTTCTTCTTCTTCTTCTTCTAGCTGGTGCTATTTCTCAGGACGTCCTCCCTCTGCTCTTACACCTTCTTCTTCTTCTAGCTGGTGCTATTTCTCAGGACGTCCTCCCTCTGCTCTTACACCTTCTTCTTCTTCTAGCTGGTGCTATTTCTCAGGACGTCCTCCCTCTGTTTTTACACCTTCTTCTTCTTCTAGCTGGTGCTATTTCTCAGGACGTCCTCCCTCTGCTCTTACACCTTCTTCTTCTTCTAGCTGGTGCTATTTCTCAGGACGTCCTCCCTCTGTTTTTACACCTTCTTCTTCTTCTAGCTGGTGCTATTTCTCATGACGTCCTCCCTCTGCTCTTACACCTTCTTCTTCTTCTAGCTGGTGCTATTTCTCAGGACGTCCCCCCTCTGCTCTTACACCTTCTTCTTCTTTTAGCTGGTGCTATTTCTCAGGACGTCCTCCCTCTGCTCTTACACCTTCTTCTTCTTCTAGCTGGTGCTATTTCTCAGGACGTCCTCCCTCTGTTCTTGCACCTTCTTCTTCTTCTAGCTGGTGCTATTTCTCATGACGTCCTCCCTCTGCTCTTACACCTTCTTCTTCTTCTAGCTGGTGCTATTTCTCATGACGTCCTCCCTCTGCTCTTACACCTTCTTCTTCTAGCTGGTGCTATTTCTCAGGACGTCCTCCCTCTGCTCTTACACCTTCTTCTTCTTCTAGCTGGTGCTATTTCTCATGACGTCCTCCCTCTGCTCTTACACCTTCTTCTTCTTCTTCTAGCTGGTGCTATTTCTCAGGACGTCCTCCCTCTCCTCTTACACCTTCTTCTTCTTCTAGCTGGTGCTATTTCTCAGGACGTCCTCCCTCTGCTCTTACACCTTCTTCTTCTTCTTCTTCTTCTAGCTGGTGCTATTTCTCAGGACGTCCTCCCTCTGCTCTTACACCTTCTTCTTCTTCTAGCTGGTGCTATTTCTCAGGACGTCCTCCCTCTGTTTTTACACCTTCTTCTTCTTCTAGCTGGTGCTATTTCTCAGGACGTCCTCCCTCTGCTCTTACACCTTCTTCTTCTTCTAGCTGGTGCTATTTCTCAGGACGTCCTCCCTCTGTTTTTACACCTTCTTCTTCTTCTAGCTGGTGCTATTTCTCATGACGTCCTCCCTCTGCTCTTACACCTTCTTCTTCTTCTAGCTGGTGCTATTTCTCAGGACGTCCCCCCTCTGCTCTTACACCTTCTTCTTCTTTTAGCTGGTGCTATTTCTCAGGACGTCCTCCCTCTGCTCTTACACCTTCTTCTTCTTCTAGCTGGTGCTATTTCTCAGGACGTCCTCCCTCTGTTCTTGCACCTTCTTCTTCTTCTAGCTGGTGCTATTTCTCATGACGTCCTCCCTCTGCTCTTACACCTTCTTCTTCTTCTAGCTGGTGCTATTTCTCATGACGTCCTCCCTCTGCTCTTACACCTTCTTCTTCTAGCTGGTGCTATTTCTCAGGACGTCCTCCCTCTGCTCTTACACCTTCTTCTTCTTCTAGCTGGTGCTATTTCTCATGACGTCCTCCCTCTGCTCTTACACCTTCTTCTTCTTCTTCTAGCTGGTGCTATTTCTCAGGACGTCCTCCCTCTCCTCTTACACCTTCTTCTTCTTCTAGCTGGTGCTATTTCTCAGGACGTCCTCCCTCTGCTCTTACACCTTCTTCTTCTTCTTCTTCTTCTAGCTGGTGCTATTTCTCATGACGTCCTCCCTCTGCTCTTACACCTTCTTCTTCTTCTAGCTGGTGCTATTTCTCATGACGTCCTCCCTCTGCTCTTACACCTCCTTCTTCTTCTAGCTGGTGCTATTTCTCAGGATGTCCTCCCTCTGCTCTTACACCTTCTTCTTCTTCTAGCTGGTGCTATTTCTCATGACATCCTCCCTCTGCTCTTACACCTTCTTCTTCTTCTAGCTGGTGCTATTTCTCATGACGTCCTCCCTCTGCTCTTACACCTTCTTCTTCTTCTAGCTGGTGCTATTTCTCAGGACGTCCTCCCTCTGCTCTTACACCTTCTTCTTCTTCTAGCTGGTGCTATTTCTCATGACGTCCTCCCTCTGTTCTTACACCTTCTTCTTCTTCTAGCTGGTGCTATTTCTCAGGATGTCCTCCCTCTGCTCTTACACCTCCTTCTTCTTCTTCTTCTAGCTGCTGCTATTTCTCATGACGTCCTCCCTCTGCTCTTACACCTTCTTCTTCTTCTAGCTGGTGCTATTTCTCATGACGTCCTCCCTCTGCTCTTACACCTTCTTCTTCTTCTTCTAGCTGGTGCTATTTCTCAGGACGTCCTCCCTCTGCTCTTACACCTTCTTCTTCTTCTAGCTGGTGCTATTTCTCAGGACGTCCTCCCTCTGTTCTTACACCTTCTTCTTCTTCTAGCTGGTGCTATTTCTCATGACGTCCTCCCTCTGCTCTTACACCTTCTTCTTCTTCTAGCTGGTGCTATTTCTCATGACGTCCTCCCTCTGTTCTTACACCTTCTTCTTCTTCTAGCTGGTGCTATTTCTCATGACGTCCTCCCTCTGCTCTTACACCTTCTTCTTCTTCTTCTTCTTCTAGCTGCTGCTATTTCTCAGGACGTCCTCCCTCTGCTCTTACACCTTCTTCTTCTTCTAGCTGGTGCTATTTCTCAGGACGTCCTCCCTCTGCTCTTACACCTTCTTCTTCTTCTTCTAGCTGGTGCTATTTCTCAGGACGTCCTCCCTCTGCTCTTACACCTTCTTCTTCTTCTAGCTGGTGCTATTTCTCATGACGTCCTCCCTCTGCTCTTACACCTTCTTCTTCTTCTTCTAGCTGGTGCTATTTCTCAGGACGTCCTCCCTCTGCTCTTATACCTTCTTCTTCTTCTAGCTGGTGCTATTTCTCAGGACGTCCTCCCTCTGCTCTTACACCTTCTTCTTCTTCTTCTAGCTGGTGCTATTTCTCATGACGTCCTCCCTCTGCTCTTACACCTTCTTCTTCTTCTAGCTGGTGCTATTTCTCAGGACGTCCTCCCTCTCCTCTTACACCTTCTTCTTCTTCTTGCTGGTGCTATTTCTCAGGATGTCCTCCCTCTGCTCTTACACCTTCTTCTTCTTCTAGCTGGTGCTATTTCTCAGGACGTCCTCCCTCTGCTCTTACACCTTCTTCTTCTTCTAGCTGGTGCTATTTCTCAGGACGTCCTCCCTCTGCTCTTACACCTTCTTCTTCTTCTAGCTGGTGCTATTTCTCAGGACGTCCTCCCTCTCCTCTTACACCTTCTTCTTCTTCTTCTAGCTGGTGCTATTTCTCATGACGTCCTCCCTCTGCTCTTACACCTTCTTCTTCTTCTTCTAGCTGGTGCTATTTCTCATGACGTCCTCCCTCTGTTCTTACACCTTCTTCTTCTTCTAGCTGGTGCTATTTCTCAGGACGTCCTCCCTCTCCTCTTACACCTTCTTCTTCTTCTTCTAGCTGGTGCTATTTCTCAGGACGTCCTCCCTCTCCTCTTACACCTTCTTCTTCTTCTAGCTGGTGCTATTTCTCAGGACGTCCTCCCTCTCCTCTTACACCTTCTTCTTCTTCTTCTAGCTGGTGCTATTTCTCATGACGTCCTCCCTCTCCTCTTACACCTTCTTCTTCTTCTAGCTGGTGCTATTTCTCAGGACGTCCTCCCTCTGCTCTTACACCTTCTTCTTCTTCTAGCTGGAGCTATTTCTCATGACGTCCTCCCTCTGCTCTTACACCTTCTTCTTCTTCTAGCTGGTGCTATTTCTCAGGACGTCCTCCCTCTCCTCTTACACCTTCTTCTTCTTCTAGCTGGTGCTATTTCTCAGGATGTCCTCCCTCTGCTCTTACACTTTCTTCTTCTTCTTCTAGCTGGTGCTATTTCTCAGGACGTTCCCCCTCTGCTCTTACACCTTCTTCTTCTTCTTCTAGCTGGTGCTATTTCTCAGGACGTCCTCCCTCTCCTCTTACACCTTCTTCTTCTTCTAGCTGGTGCTATTTCTCAGGACGTCCTCCCTCTCCTCTTACACCTTCTTCTTCTTCTTCTAGCTGGTGCTATTTCTCATGACGTCCTCCCTCTGCTCTTACACCTTCTTCTTCTTCTAGCTGGTGCTATTTCTCATGACGTCCTCCCTCTCCTCTTACACCTTCTTCTTCTTCTTCTTCTAGCTGGTGCTATTTCTCATGACGTCCTCCCTCTGCTCTTACACCTTCTTCTTCTTCTAGCTGGTGCTATTTCTCAGGACGTCCTCCCTCTGCTCTTACACCTTCTTCTTCTTCTAGCTGGTGCTATTTCTCATGACGTCCTCCCTCTGCTCTTACACCTTCTTCTTCTTCTTCTAGCTGGTGCTATTTCTCAGGACGTCCTCCCTCTGCTCTTACACCTTCTTCTTCTTCTAGCTGGTGCTATTTCTCAGGACGTCCACCCTCTCCTCTTACACCTTCTTCTTCTTCTTGCTGGTGCTATTTCTCAGGATGTCCTCCCTCTGCTCTTACACCTTCTTCTTCTTCTTCTAGCTGGTGCTATTTCTCATGACGTCCTCCCTCTGCTCTTACACCTTCTTCTTCTTCTTCTAGCTGGTGCTATTTCTCAGGACGTCCTCCCTCTCCTCTTACACCTTCTTCTTCTTCTAGCTGGTGCTATTTCTCAGGACGTCCTCCCTCTCCTCTTACACCTTCTTCTTCTTCTAGCTGGTGCTATTTCTCATGACGTCCTCCCTCTCCTCTTACACCTTCTTCTTCTTCTAGCTGGTGCTATTTCTCATGACGTCCTCCCTCTCCTCTTACACCTTCTTCTTCTTCTAGCTGGTGCTATTTCTCAGGACGTCCTCCCTCTGCTCTTACACCTTCTTCTTCTTCTAGCTGGTGCTATTTCTCAGGACGTCCTCCCTCTGCTCTTACACCTTCTTCTTCTTCTTCTAGCTGGTGCTATTTCTCAGGACGTCCTCCCTCTGCTCTTACACCTTCTTCTTCTTCTAGCTGGTGCTATTCCTCATGACGTCCTCCCTCTGCTCTTACACCTTCTTCTTCTTCTTCTAGCTGGTGCTATTTCTAAGGACGTCCTCCCTCTGCTCTTACACCTTCTTCCTCTTCTAGCTGGTGCTATTTCTCAGGACGTCCTCCCTCTGCTCTTACACCTTCTTCTTCTTCTAGCTGGTGCTATTTCTCAGGACGTCCTCCCTCTCCTCTTACACCTTCTTCTTCTTCTAGCTGGTGCTATTTCTCATGACGTCCTCCCTCTGCTCTTACACCTTCTTCTTCTTCTTCTAGCTGGTGCTATTTCTCAGGACGTCCTCCCTCTCCTCTTACACCTTCTTCTTCTTCTTCTAGCTGGTGCTATTTCTCATGACGTCCTCCCTCTGCTCTTACACCTTCTTCTTCTTCTTCTTCTAGCTGGTGCTATTTCTCAGGACGTCCTCCCTCTCCTCTTACACCTTCTTCTTCTTCTAGCTGGTGCTATTTCTCATGACGTCCTCCCTCTGCTCTTACACCTTCTTCTTCTTCTTCTAGCTGGTGCTATTTCTCAGGACGTCCTCCCTCTCCTCTTACACCTTCTTCTTCTTCTAGCTGGTGCTATTTCTCAGGACGTCCTCCCTCTCCTCTTACACCTTCTTCTTCTTCTTCTAGCTGGTGCTATTTCTCATGACGTCCTCCCTCTCCTCTTACACCTTCTTCTTCTTCTAGCTGGTGCTATGTCTCAGGACGTCCTCCCTCTCCTCTTACACCTTCTTCTTCTTCTAGCTGGTGCTATTTCTCATGACGTCCTCCCTCTGCTCTTACACCTTCTTCTTCTTCTAGCTGGTGCTATTTCTCAGGACGTCCTCCCTCTGCTCTTACACCTGCTTCTTCTTATTCTAGCTGGTGCTATTTCTCAGGACGTCCTCCCTCTGCTCTTACACCTTCTTCTTCTTCTAGCTGGAGCTATTTCTCATGACGTCCTCCCTCTGCTCTTACACCTTCTTCTTCTTCTTCTAGCTGGTGCTATTTCTCATGACGTCCTCCCTCTGCTCTTACACCTTCTTCTTCTAGCTGGTGCTATTTCTCAGGACGTCCTCCCTCTGCTCTTACACCTTCTTCTTCTTCTAGCTGGTGCTATTTCTCAGGACGTCCTCCCTCTGCTCTTACACCTTCTTCTTCTTCTAGCTGGTGCTATTTCTCAGGACGTCCTCCCTCTCCTCTTACACCTTCTTCTTCTTCTAGCTGGTGCTATTTCTCAGGATGTCCTCCCTCTGCTCTTACACTTTCTTCTTCTTCTTCTAGCTGGTGCTATTTCTCAGGACGTTCCCCCTCTGCTCTTACACCTTCTTCTTCTTCTTCTTCTTCTTCTTCTAGCTGGTGCTATTTCTCAGGACGTCCTCCCTCTGCTCTTACACCTTCTTCTTCTTCTAGCTGGTGCTATTTCTCATGACGTCCTCCCTCTGCTCTTACACCTTCTTCTTCTTCTTCTAGCTGGTGCTATTTCTCAGGACGTCCTCCCTCTGCTCTTACACCTTCTTCTTCTTCTAGCTGGTGCTATTTCTCGGGACGTCCACCCTCTCCTCTTACACCTTCTTCTTCTTCTTGCTGGTGCTATTTCTCAGGATGTCCTCCCTCTGCTCTTACACCTTCTTCTTCTTCTTCTAGCTGGTGCTATTTCTCATGACGTCCTCCCTCTGCTCTTACACCTTCTTCTTCTTCTTCTAGCTGGTGCTATTTCTCATGACGTCCTCCCTCTCCTCTTACACCTTCTTCTTCTTCTAGCTGGTGCTATTTCTCATGACGTCCTCCCTCTCCTCTTACACCTTCTTCTTCTTCTAGCTGGTGCTATTTCTCAGGACGTCCTCCCTCTGCTCTTACACCTTCTTCTTCTTCTAGCTGGTGCTATTTCTCAGGACGTCCTCCCTCTGCTCTTACACCTTCTTCTTCTTCTTCTAGCTGGTGCTATTTCTCAGGACGTCCTCCCTCTGCTCTTACACCTTCTTCTTCTTCTAGCTGGTGCTATTCCTCATGACGTCCTCCCTCTGCTCTTACACCTTCTTCTTCTTCTAGCTGGTGCTATTTCTCAGGACGTCCTCCCTCTGCTCTTACACCTTCTTCCTCTTCTAGCTGGTGCTATTTCTCAGGACGTCCTCCCTCTGCTCTTACACCTTCTTCTTCTTCTAGCTGGTGCTATTTCTCAGGACGTCCTCCCTCTCCTCTTACACCTTCTTCTTCTTCTAGCTGGTGCTATTTCTCATGACGTCCTCCCTCTGCTCTTACACCTTCTTCTTCTTCTTCTAGCTGGTGCTATTTCTCAGGACGTCCTCCCTCTGCTCTTACACCTTCTTCTTCTTCTAGCTGGTGCTATTTCTCAGGACGTCCTCCCTCTCCTCTTACACCTTCTTCTTCTTCTAGCTGGTGCTATTTCTCATGACGTCCTCCCTCTCCTCTTACACCTTCTTCTTCTTCTAGCTGGTGCTATTTCTCAGGACGTCCTCCCTCTGCTCTTACACCTTCTTCTTCTTCTAGCTGGTGCTATTTCTCATGACGTCCTCCCTCTGCTCTTACACCTTCTTCTTCTTCTTCTAGCTGGTGCTATTTCTCATGACGTCCTCCCTCTGCTCTTACACCTTCTTCTTCTTCTAGCTGGTGCTATTTCTCATGACGTCCTCCCTCTGCTCTTACACCTTCTTCTTCTTCTAGCTGGTGCTATTTCTCAGGACGTTCCCCCTCTGCTCTTACACCTTCTTCTTCTTCTTCTAGCTGGTGCTATTTCTCAGGACGTCCTTCCTCTGCTCTTACACCTTCTTCTTCTTCTTCTAGCTGGTGCTATTTCTCAGGACGTCCTTCCTCTGCTCTTACACCTTCTTCTTCTTCTTCTAGCTGGTGCTATTTCTCAGGACGTCCTCCCTCTGCTCTTACACCTTCTTCTTCTTCTAGCTGGTGCTATTTCTCATGACGTCCTCCCTCTGCTCTTACACCTTCTTCTTCTTCTTCTAGCTGGTGCTATTTCTCATGACGTCCTCCCTCTGCTCTTACACCTTCTTTTTCTTCTAGCTGGTGCTATTTCTCAGGACGTCCTCCCTCTGCTCTTACACCTTCTTCTTCTTCTTCTTCTAGCTGGTGCTATTTCTCAGGACGTCCTCACTCTGCTCTTACACCTTCTTCTTCTTCTTCTTCTAGCTGCTGCTATTTCTCAGGACTTCCTCCCTCTGCTCTTACACCTTCTTCTTCTTCTAGCTGGTGCTATTTCTCAGGACGTCCTCCCTCTCCTCTTACACCTTCTTCTTCTTCTAGCTGGTGCTATTTCTCAGGACGTCCTCCCTCTGCTCTTACACCTTCTTCTTCTTCTAGCTGGTGCTATTTCTCAGGACGTCCTCCCTCTCCTCTTACACCTTCTTCTTCTTCTAGCTGGTGCTATTTCTCAGGACGTCCTCCCTCTGCTCTTACACCTTCTTCTTCTTCTAGCTGGTGCTATTTCTCATGACGTCCTCCCTCTGCTCTTACACCTTCTTCTTCTTCTAGCTGGTGCTATTTCTCAGGATGTCCTCCCCTCTCCTCTTACACCTTCTTCTTCTTCTTCTTCTAGCTGGTGCTATTTCTCATGACGTCCTCCCTCTGCTCTTACACCTTCTTCTTCTTCTAGCTGGTGCGATTTCTCAGGACTTCCTCCCTCTGCTCTTACACCCTCTTCTTCTTCTTCTAGCTGGTGCTATTTCTCAGGACGTCCTCCCTCTGCTCTTACACCTTCTTCTTCTTCTTCTAGCTGGTGCTATTTCTCAGGACGTCCTCCCTCTGCTCTTACACCTTCTTCTTCTTCTAGCTGGTGCTATTTCTCAGGACGTCCTTCCTCTGCTCTTACACCTTCTTCTTCTTCTAGCTGGTGCTATTTCTCAGGACGTCCTCCCTCTGCTCTTACACCTTCTTCTTCTTCTTGCTGGTGCTATTTCTCAGGACGTCCTCCCTCTGCTCTTACACCTTCTTCTTCTTCTTGCTGGTGCTATTTCTCAGGACGTCCTCCCTCTGCTCTTACACCTTCTTCTTCTTCTAGCTGGTGCTATTTCTCAGGACGTCCTTCCTCTGCTCTTACACCTTCTTCTTCTTCTAGCTGGTGCTATTTCTCAGGACGTCCTCCCTCTGCTCTTACACCTTCTTCTTCTTATTCTAGCTGGTGCTATTTCTCATGACGTCCTCCCTCTGCTCTTACATCTTCTTCTTCTTCTAGCTGGTGTTATTTCTCAGGACGTCCTCCCTCTGCTCTTACACCTTCTTCTTCTTCTAGCTGGTGCTATTTCTCATGACGTCCTCCCTCTCCTCTTACACCTTCTTCTTCTTCTAGCTGGTGCTATTTCTCATGACGTCCTCCCTCTCCTCTTACACCTTCTTCTTCTTCTAGCTGGTGCTATTTCTCATGACATCCTCCCTCTCCTCTTACACCTTCTTCTTCTTCTAGCTGGTGCTATTTCTCAGGACGTCCTCCCTCTCCTCTTACACCTTCTTCTTCTTCTAGCTGGTGCTATTTCTCATGACGTCCTCCCTCTCCTCTTACACCTTCTTCTTCTTCTAGCTGGTGCTATTTCTCATGACGTCCTCCCTCTCCTCTTACACCTTCTTCTTCTTCTAGCTGGTGCTATTTCTCAGGATGTCCTCCCTCTCCTCTTACACCTTCTTCTTCTTCTAGCTGGTGCTATTTCTCATGACGTCCTCCCTCTGCTCTTACACCTTCTTCTTCTTCTAGCTGGTGCTATTTCTCAGGACGTCCTCCCTCTGCTCTTACACCTTCTTCTTCTTATTCTAGCTGGTGCTATTTCTCAGGACGTCCTCCCTCTGCTCTTACACCTTCTTCTTCTTCTAGCTGGTGCTATTTCTCAGGACGTCCTCCCTCTGCTCTTACACCTTCTTCTTCTTCTTCTTCTAGCTGGTGCTATTTCTCAGGACGTCCTCCCTCTGCTCTTACACCTTCTTCTTCTTCTAGCTGGTGCTATTTCTCATGACGTCCTCCCTCTGCTCTTACACCTTCTTCTTCTTCTAGCTGGTGCTATTTCTCAGGACGTCCTCCCTCTGCTCTTACACCTTCTTCTTCTTCTAGCTGGTGCTATTTCTCAGGACGTCCTCCCTCTCCTCTTACACCTTCTTCTTCTTCTTGCTGGTGCTATTTCTCAGGACGTCCTCCCTCTGCTCTTACACCTTCTTCTTCTTCTAGCTGGTGCTATTTCTCAGGACGTCCTCCCTCTGTTCTTACACCTTCTTCTTCTTCTTCTAGCTGGTGCTATTTCTCAGGACGTCCTCCCTCTGCTCTTACACCTTCTTCTTCTTCTTCTAGCTGGTGCTATTTCTCATGACGTCCTCCCTCTGCTCTTACACCTTCTTCTTCTTCTTCTAGCTGGTGCTATTTCTCAGGACGTCCTCCCTCTCCTCTTACACCTTCTTCTTCTTCTAGCTGGTGCTATTTCTCAGGACGTCCTCCCTCTCCTCTTACACCTTCTTCTTCTTCTAGCTGGTGCTATTTCTCATGACGTCCTCCCTCTCCTCTTACACCTTCTTCTTCTTCTAGCTGGTGCTATGTCTCAGGACGTCCTCCCTGTCCTCTTACACCTTCTTCTTCTTCTAGCTGGTGCTATTTCTCATGACGTCCTCCCTCTGCTCTTACACCTTCTTCTTCTTCTTCTAGCTGGTGCTATTTCTCAGGACGTCCTCCCTCTGCTCTTACACCTTCTTCTTCTTCTTCTAGCTGGTGCTATTTCTCAGGACGTCCTCCCTCTCCTCTTACACCTTCTTCTTCTTATTCTAGCTGGTGCTATTTCTCAGGACGTCCTCCCTCTGCTCTTACACCTTCTTCTTCTTCTAGCTGGTGCTATTTCTCATGACGTCCTCCCTCTCCTCTTACACCTTCTTCTTCTTCTAGCTGGTGCTATTTCTCAGGACGTCCTCCCTCTGCTCTTACACCTTCTTCTTCTTCTAGCTGGTGCTATTTCTCATGACGTCCTCCCTCTCCTCTTACACCTTCTTCTTCTTCTAGCTGGTGCTATTTCTCATGACGTCCTCCCTCTGTTCTTACACCTTCTTCTTCTTCTAGCTGGTGCTATTTCTCATGACGTCCTCCCTCTCCTCTTACACCTTCTTCTTCTTCTAGCTGGTGCTATTTCTCATGACGTCCTCCCTCTGCTCTTACACCTTCTTCTTATTATTCTAGCTGGTGCTATTTATCAGGACGTCCTCCCTCTGCTCTTACACCTTCTTCTTCTTCTAGCTGGTGCTATTTCTCAGGACGTCCTCCCTCTGCTCTTACACCTTCTTCTTCTTCTAGCTGGTGCTATTTCTCAGGACGTCCTCCCTCTGCTCTTACACCTTCTTCTTCTTCTAGCTGGTGCTATTTCTCAGGACGTCCTCCCTCTGTTCTTACACCTTCTTCTTCTTCTAGCTGGTGCTATTTCTCATGACGTCCTCCCTCTCCTCTTACACCTTCTTCTTCTTGCTGGTGCTATTTCTCAGGACGTCCTCCCTCTGCTCTTACACCTTCTTCTTCTTCTAGCTGGTGCTATTTCTTATGACGTCCTCCCTCTGCTCTTACACCTTCTTCTTCTTCTAGCTGGTGCTATTTCTCAGGACGTCCTCCCTCTGCTCTTACACCTTCTTCTTCTTCTAGCTGGTGCTATTTCTCATGACGTCCTCCCTCTGCTCTTACACCTTCTTCTTCTTCTTCTAGCTGGTGCTATTTCTCATGACGTCCTCCCTCTGCTCTTACACCTTCTTCTTCTTATTCTAGCTGGTGCTATTTCTCAGGACGTCCTCCCTCTGCTCTTACACCTTCTTCTTCTTCTAGCTGGTGCAATTTCTCAGGACGTCCTCCCTCTGCTCTTACACCTTCTTCTTCTTCTTCTAGCTGGTGCTATTTCTCATGACGTCCTCCCTCTGCTCTTACACCTTCTTCTTCTTCTAGCTGGTGCTATTTCTCATGACGTCCTCCCTCTGCTCTTACACCTTCTTCTTCTTCTAGCTGGTGCTATTTCTCAGGACGTCCTCCCTCTGCTCTTACACCTTCTTCTTCTTCTAGCTGGTGCTATTTCTCAGGACGTCCTCCCTCTGCTCTTACACCTTCTTCTTCTTCTAGCTGGTGCTATTTCTCAGGACGTCCTCCCTCTGTTCTTACACCTTCTTCTTCTAGCTGGTGCTATTTCTCAGGACGTCCTCCCTCTCCTCTTACACCTTCTTCTTCTTCTATCTGGTGCTATTTCTCAGGACGTCCTCCCTCTGCTCTTACACCTTCTTCTTCTTCTAGCTGGTGCTATTTCTCATGACATCCTCCCTCTCCTCTTACACCTTCTTCTTCTTCTAGCTGGTGCTATTTCTCAGGACGTCCTCCCTCTCCTCTTACACCTTCTTCTTCTTCTAGCTGGTGCTATTTCTCATGACGTCCTCCCTCTCCTCTTACACCTTCTTCTTCTTCTAGCTTGTGCTATTTCTCATGACGTCCTCCCTCTGCTCTTACACCTTCTTCTTCTTCTAGCTGGTGCTATTTCTCATGACGTCCTCCCTCTGCTCTTACACCTTCTTCTTCTTCTAGCTGGTGCTATTTCTCATGACGTCCTCCCTCTGCTCTTACACCTTCTTCTTCTTCTAGCTGGTGCTATTTCTCATGACGTCCTCCCTCTGCTCTTACACCTTCTTCTTCTTCTAGCTGGTGCTATTTCTCATGACGTCCTCCCTCTCCTCTTACACCTTCTTCTTCTTCTTGCTGGTGCAATTTCTCAGGACGTCCTCCCTCTGCTCTTACACCTTCTTCTTCTAGCTGGTGCTATTTCTCAGGACGTCCTCCCTCTGCTCTTACACCTTCTTCTTCTTCTTGCTGGAGCAATTTCTCAGGACGTCCTCCCTCTGCTCTTACACCTTCTTCTTCTTCTAGCTGGTGCTATCTCTCATGACGTCCTCCCTCTGCTCTTACACCTTCTTCTTCTTCTAGCTGGTGCTATTTCTCATGACGTCCTCCCTCTGCTCTTACACCTTCTTCTTCTTCTTCTTCTAGCTGGTGCTATTTCTCAGGACGTCCCCCCTCTGCTCTTACACCTTCTTCTTCTTCTAGCTGGTGCTATTTCTCATGACGTCCTCCCTCTGCTCTTACACCTTCTTCTTCTTCTAGCTGGTGCTATTTCTCATGACGTCCTCCCTCTGCTCTTACACCTTCTTCTTCTTCTAGCTGGTGCTATTTCTCATGACGTCCTCCCTCTGCTCTTACACTTTCTTCTTCTTCTAGCTGGTGCTATTTCTCAGGACGTCCTCCCTCTCCTCTTACACCTTCTTCTTCTTCTAGCTGGTGCTATTTCTCATGACGTCCTCCCTCTCCTCTTACACCTTCTTCTTCTTCTAGCTGGTGCTATTTCTCAGGACGTCCTCCCTCTCCTCTTACACCTTCTTCTTCTTCTAGCTGGTGCTATTTCTCAGGACGTCCTCCCTCTCCTCTTACACCTTCTTCTTCTTCTAGCTGGTGCTATTTCTCAGGACGTCCTCCCTCTGTTCTTACACCTTCTTCTTCTTCTAGCTGGTGCTATTTCTCAGGACGTCCTCCCTCTGCTCTTACACCTTCTTCTTCTTCTAGCTGGTGCTATTTCTCAGGACGTCCTCCCTCTCCTCTTACACCTTCTTCTTCTTCTTCTAGCTGGTGCTATTTCTCAGGACGTCCTCCCTCTGCTCTTACACCTTCTTCTTCTTCTTCTAGCTGGTGCTATTTCTCAGGACATCCTCCCTCTCCTCTTACACCTTCTTCTTCTTCTAGCTGGTGCTATTTCTCAGGACGTCCTCCCTCTGCTCTTACACCTTCTTCTTCTTCTTCTAGCTGGTGCTATTTCTCAGGACGTCCTCCCTCTCCTCTTACACCTTCTTCTTCTTCTAGCTGGTGCTATTTCTCAGGATGTCCTCCCTCTGCTCTTACACCTTCTTCTTCTTCTTCTTCTTCTTGCTGGTGCTATTTCTCATGACGTCCTCCCTCTGCTCTTACACCTTCTTCTTCTTCTAGCTGGTGCTATTTCTCAGGACGTCCTCCCTCTGCTCTTACACCTTCTTCTTCTTCTAGCTGGTGCTATTTCTCATGACGTCCTCCCTCTCCTCTTACACCTTCTTCTTCTTCTTCTAGCTGGTGCTATTTCTCAGGACGTCCTTCCTCTGCTCTTACACCTTCTTCTTCTTCTAGCTGGTGCTATTTCTCATGACGTCCTCCCTCTGCTCTTACACCTTCTTCTTCTTCTTCTAGCTGGTGCTATTTCTCATGACGTCCTCCCTCTGCTCTTACACCTTCTTCTTCTTCCTCTTCTAGCTGGTGCTATTTCTCAGGACATCCTCCCTCTCCTCTTACACCTTCTTCTTCTTCTAGCTGGTGCTATTTCTCAGGACGTCCTCCCTCTCCTCTTACACCTTCTTCTTCTTCTTCTAGCTGGTGCTATTTCTCAGGACATCCTCCCTCTCCTCTTACACCTTCTTCTTCTTCTAGCTGGTGCTATTTCTCAGGACGTCCTCCCTCTGCTCTTACACCTTCTTCTTCTTCTAGCTGGTGCTATTTCTCAGGACGTCCTCCCTCTGCTCTTACACCTTCTTCTTCTTCTAGCTGGTGCTATTTCTCAGGACGTCCTCCCTCTGCTCTTACACCTTCTTCTTCTTCTTCTTCTTCTTGCTGGTGCTATTTCTCATGACGTCCTCCCTCTGCTCTTACACCTTCTTCTTCTTCTAGCTGGTGCTATTTCTCAGGACGTCCTCCCTCTGCTCTTACACCTTCTTCTTCTTCTTCTAGCTGGTGCTATTTCTCAGGACGTCCTCCCTCTCCTCTTACACCTTCTTCTTCTAGCTGGTGCTATTTCTCAGGACGTTCCCCCTCTGCTCTTACACCTTCTTCTTCTTCTTCTTCTAGCTGGTGCTATTTCTCATGACGTCCTCCCTCTGCTCTTACACCTTCTTCTTCTTCTTCTAGCTGGTGCTATTTCTCAGGACGTCCTCCCTCTGCTCTTACACCTTCTTCTTCTTCTAGCTGGTGCTATTTCTTATGACGTCCTCCCTCTGCTCTTACACCTTCTTCTTCTTCTAGCTGGTGCTATTTCTCAGGACGTCCTCCCTCTGCTCTTACACCTTCTTCTTCTTCTTCTAGCTGGTGCTATTTCTCAGGACGTCCTCCCTCTCCTCTTACACCTTCTTCTTCTTCTAGCTGGTGCTATTTCTCAGGACGTCCTCCCTCTGCTCTTACACCTTCTTCTTCTTCTTCTTCTTGCTGGTGCTATTTCTCATGACGTCCTCCCTCTGCTCTTACACCTTCTTCTTCTTCTTCTTCTAGCTGGTGCTATTTCTCATGACGTCCTCCCTCTGCTCTTACACCTTCTTCTTCTTCTTGCTGGTGCTATTTCTCAGGACGTCCTCCCTCTCCTCTTACACCTTCTTCTTCTTCGAGCTGGTGCTATTTCTCAGGACGTCCTCCCTCTGCTCTTACACCTTCTTCTTCTTCTTCTTCTTGCTGGTGCTATTTCTCATGACGTCCTCCCTCTGCTCTTACACCTTCTTCTTCTTCTAGCTGGTGCTATTTCTCAGGACGTCCTCCCTCTGCTCTTACACCTTCTTCTTCTTCTAGCTGGTGCTATTTCTCAGGACGTCCTCCCTCTGCTCTTACACCTTCTTCTTCTTCTAGCTGGTGCTATTTCTCATGACGTCCTCCCTCTGCTCTTACACCTTCTTCTTCTTCTTGCTGGTGCTATTTCTCAGGACGTCCTCCCTCTCCTCTTACACCTTCTTCTTCTTCGAGCTGGTGCTATTTCTCAGGACGTCCTCCCTCTGCTCTTACACCTTCTTCTTCTTCTTCTTCTTGCTGGTGCTATTTCTCATGACGTCCTCCCTCTGCTCTTACACCTTCTTCTTCTTCTTCTTCTAGCTGGTGCTATTTCTCATGACGTCCTCCCTCTGCTCTTACACCTTCTTCTTCTTCTAGCTGGTGCTATTTCTCAGGACGTCCTCCCTCTGCTCTTACACCTTCTTCTTCTTCTAGCTGGTGCTATTTCTCATGACGTCCTCCCTCTCCTCTTACACCTTCTTCTTCTTCTTCTAGCTGGTGCTATTTCTCAGGACGTCCTTCCTCTGCTCTTACACCTTCTTCTTCTTCTAGCTGGTGCTATTTCTCATGACGTCCTCCCTCTGCTCTTACACCTTCTTCTTCTTCCTCTTCTAGCTGGTGCTATTTCTCATGACGTCCTCCCTCTGCTCTTACACCTTCTTCTTCTTCTAGCTGGTGCTATTTCTCAGGACGTCCTCCCTCTGCTCTTACACCTTCTTCTTCTTCTAGCTGGTGCTATTTCTCATGACGTCCTCCCTCTGCTCTTACACCTTCTTCTTCTTCTAGCTGGTGCTATTTCTCATGACGTCCTCCCTCTGCTCTTACACCTTCTTCTTCTTCTTCTAGCTGGTGCTATTTCTCATGACGTCCTCCCTCTGCTCTTACACCTTCTTCTTCTTCCTCTTCTAGCTGGTGCTATTTCTCATGACGTCCTCCCTCTGCTCTTACACCTTCTTCTTCTTCTAGCTGGTGCTATTTCTCATGACGTCCTCCCTCTGCTCTTACACCTTCTTCTTCTTCTTCTTCTAGCTGGTGCTATTTCTCATGACGTCCTCCCTCTGCTCTTACACCTTCTTCTTCTTCTAGCTGGTGCTATTTCTCAGGACGTCCTCCCTCTGCTCTTACACCTTCTTCTTCTTCTAGCTGGTGCTATTTCTCATGACGTCCTCCCTCTCCTCTTACACCTTCTTCTTCTTCTTCTAGCTGGTGCTATTTCTCAGGACGTCCTTCCTCTGCTCTTACACCTTCTTCTTCTTCTAGCTGGTGCTATTTCTCATGACGTCCTCCCTCTGCTCTTACACCTTCTCCTTCTTCTTCTTGCTGGTGCTATTTCTCATGACGTCCTCCCTCTCCTCTTACACCTTCTTCTTCTTCTTCTAGCTGGTGCTATTTCTCATGACGTCCTCCCTCTGCTCTTACACCTTCTTCTTCTTCTTCTAGCTGGTGCTATTTCTCATGACGTCCTCCCTCTGCTCTTACACCTCCTTCTTCTTCTAGCTGGTGCTATTTCTCAGGACTTCCTCCCTCTGCTCTTACACCTTCTTCTTCTTCTAGCTGGTGCTATTTCTCATGACGTCCTCCCTCTGCTCTTACACCTTCTTCTTCTTCTTCTTCTAGCTGGTGCTATTTCTCAGGACGTCCTCCCTCTGCTCTTACACCTTCTTCTTCTTCTAGCTGGTGCTATTTCTCAGGACTTCCTCCCTCTGCTCTTACACCTTCTTCTTCTTCTAGCTGGTGCTATTTCTCATGACGTCCTCCCTCTGCTCTTACACCTTCTTCTTCTTCTAGCTGGTGCTATTTCTCAGGACGTCCTCCCTCTGCTCTTACACCTTCTTCTTCTTCTAGCTGGTGCTATTTCTCAGGACTTCCTCCCTCTGCTCTTACACCTTCTTCTTCTTCTAGCTGGTGCTATTTCTCATGACGTCCTCCCTCTGCTCTTACACCTTCTTCTTCTTCTAGCTGGTGCTATTTCTCAGGACGTCCTTCCTCTGCTCTTACACCTTCTTCTTCTTCTTCTAGCTGGTGCTATTTCTCAGGACGTCCTTCCTCTGCTCTTACACCTTCTTCTTCTTCTTCTAGCTGGTGCTATTTCTCAGGACGTCCTCCCTCTGCTCTTACACCTTCTTCTTATTCTAGCTGGTGCTATTTCTCAGGATGTCCTCCCTCTGCTCTTACACCTTCTTCTTCTTCTTGCTGGTGTTATTTCTCAGGACGTCCTCCCTCTGCTCTTACACCTTCTTCTTCTTCTAGCTGGTGCTATTTCTCATGACGTCCTCCCTCTGCTCTTACACCTTCTTCTTCTAGCTGGTGCTATTTCTCAGGACGTCCCCCCTCTGCTCTTACACCTTCTTCTTCTTCTTCTAGCTGGTGCTATTTCTCAGGACGTCCTCCCTCTGCTCTTACACCTTCTTCTTCTTCTAGCTGGTGCTATTTCTCAGGACGTCCTCCCTCTGCTCTTACACCTTCTTCTTCTTCTAGCTGGTGCTATTTCTCAGGACGTCCTCCCTCTGCTCTTACACCTTCTTCTTCTTCTTCTTGCTGGTGCTATTTCTCAGGATGTCCTCCCTCTGCTCTTACACTTTCTTCTTCTTCTTCTAGCTGGTGCTATTTCTCAGGATGTCCTCCCTCTGCTCTTACACCTTCTTCTTCTTCTAGCTGGTGCTATTTCTCAGGACGTCCTCCCTCTGCTCTTACACCTTCTTCTTCTTCTTCTAGCTGGTGCTATTTCTCAGGACGTCCTCCCTCTGCTCTTACACCTTCTTCTTCTTCTTCTAGCTGGTGCTATTTCTCATGACGTCCTCCCTCTGCTCTTACACCTTCTTCTTCTTCTAGCTGGTGCTATTTCTCAGGACGTCCTCCCTCTGCTCTTACACCTTCTTCTTCTTCTTGCTGGTGCTATTTCTCATGACGTCCTCCCTCTGCTCTTACACCTTCTTCTTCTTCTTCTTCTTCTTGCTGGTGCTATTTCTCATGACGTCCTCCCTCTGCTCTTACACCTTCTTCTTCTTCTAGCTGGTGCTATTTCTCATGACGTCCTCCCTCTCCTCTTACACCTTCTTCTTCTTCTAGCTGGTGCTATTTCTCAGGACATCCTCCCTCTGCTCTTACACCTTCTTCTTCTTCTTCTTCTAGCTGGTGCTATGTCTCAGGACGTCCTCCCTCTGCTCTTACACCTTCTTCTTCTAGCTGGTGCTATTTCTCAGGACGTCCTCCCTCTGCTCTTACACCTTCTTCTTCTTCTAGCTGGTGCTATTTCTCAGGACGTCCTCCCTCTCCTCTTACACCTTCTTCTTCTTCTTCTTCTAGCTGGTGCTATGTCTCAGGACGTCCTCCCTCTGCTCTTACACCTTCTTCTTCTTCTAGCTGGTGCTATTTCTCAGGACGTCCTCCCTCTGCTCTTACACCTTCTTCTTCTTCTTCTAGCTGGTGCAATTTCTCAGGACGTCCTCCCTCTGCTCTTACACCTTCTTCGTCTTCTTCTAGCTGGTGCTATTTCTCAGGACGTCCTCCCTCTGCTCTTACACCTTCTTCTTCTTCTTCTTCTTCTAGCTGGTGCTATGTCTCAGGACGTCCTCCCTCTGCTCTTACACCTTCTTCTTCTTCTAGCTGGTGCTATTTCTCATGACGTCCTCCCTCTGCTCTTACACCTTCTTCTTCTTCTAGCTGGTGCTATTTCTCAGGACGTCCTCCCTCTGCTCTTACACCTTCTTCTTCTTCTAGCTGGTGCTATTTCTCAGGACGTCCTCCCTCTGCTCTTACACCTTCTTCTTCTTCTAGCTGGTGCTATTTCTCAGGACGTCCTCCCTCTGCTCTTACACCTTCTTCTTCTTCTAGCTGGTGCTATTTCTCATGACGTCCTCCCTCTGCTCTTACACCTTCTTCTTCTTCTTCTAGCTGGTGCTATTTCTCAGGACGTCCTCCCTCTGCTCTTACACCTTCTTCTTCTTCTAGCTGGTGCTATTTCTCATGACGTCCTCCCTCTGCTCTTACACCTTCTTCTTCTTCTTCTATCTGGTGCTATTTCTCAGGACGTCCTCCCTCTGCTCTTACACCTTCTTCTTCTTCTAGCTGGTGCTATTTCTCAGGACGTCCTCCCTCTGCTCTTACACCTTCTTCTTCTTCTAGCTGGTGCTATTTCTCATGACGTCCTCCCTCGGGTCTTGGACTTACTTCTTTGAGCACATAACTGCCATTTTTTTTGCTTCTCCGCTCTTTCCTGTGTTTGATATTAGTTCAGGTTAATCTGGATATACAGGGTTATCGTGCTGAATGGCAATTTTCTTCTCGACCACACATCCTGTGGACTTATAGTCATGTGACTTCTCTAGAAACTGAATTAGAGGCATAAGACACTTTCTGTATAAAATCGTCTCTTTCTTCAGGTTCTTTCTAGTCATGAAGGATAACGGCTCTCGGGGGAGTGGATACAGAGTAGACAACCTTTATAAATAGCTAATGGGAAGGAAGGTCCGTCTAGCTACAAACATCCACGGTGTCCCCATCCTGTCACCTCCATATCCTGTGTCAACAGACCAACCACATTAACTCTTAGCAGACCAGCACACAGGAACACCAACACCTCAAGCATCATCTATGCTAAAGAGCTTAAAATCCATGAGAATAACCATCATCCTACAACGAGGATATCAATGGTAAAAGGTTAACCAAGATAGAGTGATCAGTACTACACCCGGATCTCCAGTATATAGAGCTAGTGATATCACTGTATATATATCACTGGTGAGAGGTCATCTAGAGTATAGTGATCAGTACTACTCCCGGATCTCCAGTATATAGAGCTAGTGATATCACTGTATACACATCACTGGTGAGAGGTCATCTAGAGTATAGTGATCAGTACTACACCCGGATCTCCAGTATATAGATCTAGTGATATCACAGTATATACATCACTGGTGAGAGGTCATCTAGAGTATAGTGATCAGTACTACACCCGGATCTCCAGTATATAGAGCTAGTGATATCACTGTATATACATCACTGGTGAGAGATCATCTAGAGTATAGTGATCAGTACTACACCCGGATCTCCAGTATATAGAGCTAGTGATATCACTGTATATACATCACTGGTGAGAGGTCATCTAGAGTATAGTGATCAGTACTACACCCGGATCTCCAGTATATAGAGCTAGTGATATCACTGTATATACATCACTGGTGAGAGGTCACCTAGAGTATAGTGATCAGCACTACTCCCGGATCTCCAGTATATAGAGCTAGTGATATCACTGTATATACATCACTGGTGAGAGGTCATCTAGAGTATAGTGATCAGTACTACTCCCGGATCTCCAGTATATAGAGCTAGTGATATCACTGTATACACATCACTGGTGAGAGGTCACCTAGAGTATAGTGATCAGCACTACTCCCGGATCTCCAGTATATAGAGCTAGTGATATCACTGTATATACATCACTGGTGAGAGGTCACCTAGAGTATAGTGATCAGTACTACACCCGGATCTCCAGTATATAGAGCTAGTGATATCACTGTATATACATCACTGGTGAGAGGTCATCTACAGTATAGTGATCAGTACTACACCCGGATCTCCAGTATATAGAGCTAGTGATATCACTGTATATACTTCACTGGTGAGGGGTCATCTAGAGTATAGTGATCAGTACTACACCCGGATCTCCAGTATATAGAGCTAGTGATATCACTGTATATACATCACTGGTGAGAGGTCACCTAGAGTATAGTGATCAGCACTACTCCCGGATCTCCAGTATATAGATCTAGTGATATCACTGTATATACATCACTGGTGAGAAGTCACCTAGAGTATAGTGATCAGTACTACACCCGGATCTCCGGTATATAGAGCTAGTGATATCACTGTATATACATCACTGGTGAGAGGTCACCTAGAGTATAGTGATCAGCACTACTCCCGGATCTCCAGTATATAGATCTAGTGATATCACTGTATATACATCACTGGTGAGAGGTCATCTAGAGTATAGTGATCAGCGCTACACCCGGATCTCCAGTATATAGAGCTAGTGATATCACTGTATATACATCACTGGTGAGAGGTCATCTAGAGTATAGTGATCAGCACTACTCCCGGATCTCCAGTATATAGATCTAGTGATATCACTGTATATACATCACTGGTGAGAGGTCATCTAGAGTATAGTGATCAGCGCTACACCCGGATCTCCAGTATATAGAGCTAGTGATATCACTGTATATACATCACTGGTGAGAGGTCACCTAGAGTATAGTGATCAGTACTACACCCGGATCTCCAGTATATAGATCTAGTGATATCACTGTATATACATCACTGGTGAGAGGTCATCTAGAGTATAGTGATCAGTACTACACCCGGATCTCCAGTATATAGAGCTAGTGATATCACTGTATATACATCACTGGTGAGAGGTCATCTAGAGTATAGTGATCAGTACTACACCCGGATCTCCAGTATATAGAGCTAGTGATATCACTGTATAAACATCACTGGTGAGAGGTCACCTAGAGTATAGTGATCAGCACTACTCCCGGATCTCCAGTATATAGAGCTAGTGATATCACTGTATATACATCACTGGTGAGAGGTCATCTAGAGTATAGTGATCAGTACTACACCCGGATCTCCAGTATATAGAGCTAGTGATATCACTGTATATACATCACTGGTGAGAGGTCATCTAGAGTATAGTGATCAGTACTACACCCGGATCTCCAGTATATAGAGCTAGTGATATCACTGTATATACATCAGTGGTGAGAGGTCATCTAGAGTATAGTGATCAGTACTACACCCGGATCTCCAGTATATAGAGCTAGTGATATCACTGTATATACATCACTGGTGAGAGGTCATCTAGAGTATAGTGATCAGCACTACACCCGGATCTCCAGTATATAGAGCTAGTGATATCACTGTATATATATCACTGGTGAGAGGTCATCTAGAGTATAGTGATCAGCACTACACCCGGATCTCCAGTATATAGAGCTAGTGATATCACTGTATATACATCACTGGTGAGAGGTCATCTAGAGTATAGTGATCAGTACTACACCCGGATCTCCAGTATATAGAGCTAGTGATATCACTGTATACACATCACTGGTGAGAGGTCATCTAGAGTATAGTGATCAGTACTACACCCGGATCTCCAGTATATAGAGCTAGTGATATCACTGTATACACATCACTGGTGAGAGGTCACCTAGAGTATAGTGATCAGCACTACTCCCGGATCTCCAGTATATAGAGCTAGTGATATCACTGTATATACATCACTGGTGAGAGGTCATCTAGAGTATAGTAATCAGTACTACACCCGGATCTCCAGTATATAGAGCGAGTGATATCACTGTATATACATCACTGGTGAGAGGTCATCTAGAGTATAGTGATCAGTACTACACCCGGATCTCCAGTATATAGAGCTAGTGATATCACTATATATACATCACTGGTGAGAGGTCATCTAGACTATAGTGATCAGTACTACACCCGGATCTCCAGTATATAGAGCTAGTGATATCACTGTATATACATCACTGGTGAGAGGTCATCTAGAGTATAGTGATCAGTACTACACCCGGATCTCCAGTATATAGAGCTAGTGATATCACTGTATATACATCACTGGTGAGAGGTCATCTAGAGTATAGTGATCAGTACTACACCCGGATCTCCAGTATATAGAGCTAGTGATGTCACAATGATTTGGGGTGTGATAGAGGGAGTTATATGCACTATGTGCGGTGAAATGGTTTGGGCGGGGGCGTGCCGCTTTGAGAGTTCTCCTGCAGAACCTCTGATGTCATTTCTGAAGAGTTGTTGAGAAGACAATGAGGTTGCAGTACACAGGTCGGCCTTTAGGCCACGTCATCACTCCATGTTCTGGAATGGTTCTTGTCCACCTTCTTTCTTCAGTAGATCCAGTGGGTCATGCTCTGTGGCCCCTCTTGTGCGGGGGTGAGCGTACAGCTCAGTGTAATGATCAGTAGAGGGGCATCCTCTGTGGCCCCTCTTGCGCGGGGGTGAGCGTACAGCTCAGTGTAATGATCAGTAGAGGGGCATCCTCTGTGGCCCCTCTTGCGCGGGGGTGAGCGTACAGCTCAGTGTAATGATGAGTAGAGGGGCATCCTCTGTGGCCCCTCTTGCGCGGGGGTGAGCGTACAGCTCAGTGTAATGATCAGTAGAGGGGCATCCTCTGTGGCCCCTCTTGCGCGGGGGTGAGCGTACAGCTCAGTGTAATGATCAGTAGAGGGGCATCCTCTGTGGCCCCTCTTGCGCGGGGGTGAGCGTACAGCTCAGTGTAATGATCAGTAGAGGGGCATCCTCTGTGGCCCCTCTTGCGCGGGGGTGAGCGTACAGCTCAGTGTAATGATCAGTAGAGGGGCATCCTCTGTGGCCCCTCGTGCGGGGGTGAGAGTACAGCTCAGTGTAATGATCAGTAGAGGGGCATCCTCTGTGGCCCCTCTTGCGCGGGGGTGAGTGTACAGCTCAGTGTAACGATCAGTAGAGGGGCATCCTCTGTGGCCCCTCTTGTGCGGGGGTGAGCGTACAGCTCAGTGTAACGATCAGTAGAGGGGCATCCTCTGTGGCCCCTCTTGCGCGGGGGTGAGTGTACAGCTCAGTGTATTGATCAGTAGAGGGGCATCCTCTGTGGCCCCTCTGGCACGGGGGTGAGCGTACAGCTCAGTGTAATGATCAGTAGAGGGGCATCCTCTGTGGCCCCTCTTGCGCGGGGGTGAGCGTACAGCTCAGTGTAATGATCAGTAGAGGGGCATCCTCTGTGGCCCCTCTTGTGCGGGGGTGAGCGTACAGCTCAGTGTAATGATCAGTAGAGGGGCATCCTCTGTGGCCCCTCTTGCGCGGGGGTGAGCGTACAGCTCAGTGTAATGATCAGTAGAGGGGCACTCGCTTTGTTGCGGAGCTTTTCGTCAGGTGATATAACGAGTATCAATGCAGCAGATGGAGTTCCGGCCTCCACAAGGAATGATCTGCCGAGACCAGAGCGCCCAAACTCTGCAGGAGATCGGAGGTCAGGCTGCAGATAGTGAATGTGGCAGCTGTGCGGGGACAGGCTCAGCCAGTGTGGATTTCATGTACGGCTCGTCTCCGGACACCACACTTGGACCGGATTGGTCACGTCTAATGAGAATAATCGTGTTACGCGGAGCTGGCAGCACATGCGAGAGGGAGCAGGGACATTAACGTATCATGTAACGTGTGGAGTCCCAGGAATCCAGATACAAGAACAGATTCTGGCCTCATTATCTCCATAAACCCGGTGTCTTACAGATGTGCCCATGAGCGGAGTTTCAGGGGGGCACCAGCACGGCACAGCTGTTCCCTGGAGTGAAGACAATATCCAGATGGAACGTGACTGGAGAGAAATATCACCTAGCATTATATTACCCCCAGGGGGAGGGGGACAGATCCACATATTACCTGGAAAATACACATCTTGTTCCCAGACACGGAGACCAGAAGAAATCAAGAAAGATTCAAGATGGAGAAGACGGGGAAGGAGAGGAGAACAATGGAAGAGGAAACGGGTGGGGTAGAGGAGGGAATGAGAGGAAAGTGGATGGGAAGAAGAGTGAATGAGAGGAGAGATCCTGGGCCAAGAGGAAGAAGAGAGAAGCCAGGGTGTAGAGGGAATGGGAAGGAGATGAATAATGGGGAGAAACCCCGGGAAGAGGAGGTGACGAGCGGAGCCAGGGTGGAGGAGGAGACGACGAGCGGAGCCAGGGTGGAGGAGACGACGAGCGGAGTCAGGGCGGAGGAGGAGACGACGAGCGGAGCCAGGGCGGAGGAGGAGACGACGAGCGGAGCCAGGGTGGAGGAGGAGACGACGAGCGGAGCCAGGGAGGAGGAGGAGACGACGAGCGGAGCCAGGGAGGAGGAGGAGACGACGAGCGGAGCCAGGGAGGAGGAGGAGACGACGAGCGGAGCCAGGGCGGAGGAGGAGACGACGAGCGGAGCCAGGGCGGAGGAGGAGACGACGAGCGGAGCCAGGGCGGAGGAGGAGACGACGAGCGGAGCCAGGGCGGAGGAGGAGACGACGAGCGGAGCCAGGGCGGAGGAGGAGACGACGAGCGGAGCCAGGGCGGAGGAGGAGACGACGAGCGGAGCCAGGGCGGAGGAGGAGACGACGAGCGGAGCCAGGGCGGAGGAGGAGACGACGAGCGGAGCCAGGGCGGAGGAGGAGACGACGAGCGGAGCCAGGGCGGAGGAGGAGACGACGAGCGGAGCCAGGGCTGAGGAGGGGGCAGCGAGCGGAGCCAGGGCGGAGGAGGAGACGACGACGAGCGGAGGAGGAGGGGACGAGCGGAGCCAGGGCGGAGGAGGAGGGGACGAGCGGAGCCAGGGCGGAGGAGGAGGGGACGAGCGGAGCCAGGGCGGAGGAGGAGGAGGAGGGGACGAGCGGAGCCAGGGCGGAGGAGGAGGGGACGAGTGGAGCCAGGGCGGAGGAGGGGATGAGGAATCCAGATACAAGAACAGATTCTGGCCTCATTATCTCCATAAACCCGGTGTCTTACAGATGTGCCCATGAGCGGAGTTTCAGGGGGGCACCAGCACGGCACAGCTGTTCCCTGGAGTGAAGACAATATCCAGATGGAACGTGACTGGAGAGAAATATCACCTAGCATTATATTACCCCCAGGGGGAGGGGGACAGATCCACATATTACCTGGAAAATACACATCTTGTTCCCAGACACGGAGACCAGAAGAAATCAAGAAAGATTCAAGATGGAGAAGACGGGGAAGGAGAGGAGAACAATGGAAGAGGAAACGACGACGAGCGGAGCCAGGGTGGAGGAGGAGACGACGAGCGGAGCCAGGGTGGAGGAGGAGACGACGAGCGGAGCCAGGGTGGAGGAGGAGACGACGAGCGGAGCCAGGGTGGAGGAGGAGACGACGAGCGGAGCCAGGGTGGAGGAGGAGACGACGAGCGGAGCCAGGGTGGAGGAGGAGACGACGAGCGGAGCCAGGGAGGAGGAGGAGACGACGAGCGGAGCCAGGGAGGAGGAGGAGACGACGAGCGGAGCCAGGGCGGAGGAGGAGACGACGAGCGGAGCCAGGGCGGAGGAGGAGACGACGAGCGGAGCCAGGGCGGAGGAGGAGACGACGAGCGGAGCCAGGGCGGAGGAGGAGACGACGAGCGGAGCCAGGGCGGAGGAGGAGACGACGAGCGGAGCCAGGGCGGAGGAGGAGACGACGAGCGGAGCCAGGGCTGAGGAGGGGGCAGCGAGCGGAGCCAGGGCTGAGAAGGGGGCAGCGAGCGGAGCCAGGGCGGAGGAGGAGACGACGACGAGCGGAGGAGGAGGAGGGGACGAGCGGAGCCAGGGCGGAGGAGGAGGGGACGAGCGGAGCCAGGGCGGAGGAGGAGGGGACGAGCGGAGCCAGGGCGGAGGAGGAGGGGACGAGCGGAGCCAGGGCGGAGGAGGAGGGGACGAGCGGAGCCAGGGCGGAGGAGGAGGGGACGAGTGGAGCCAGGGCGGAGGAGGGGATGAGGAGACCTCCATTGCGGCTCTTCTTTGTAGAGATAGCCCCAATAATATCTCTACAGAGAGCGGCCCCTGTACCCCAGTGCACACAATATGCAGCTTTGTCAGATGGAATATAGTCTGCGCTCTGATGGACACTTTATGGGCTGGAACTGTGACCATCCGGTCTGTTCTTTATATATGGGACCTTGCTCAATATCCACATAAGGACCGGTGGTCACTGGTAACCTCTGGGGGGGGGGGGGGGTCTCTCCCAATAAGCTCAAGAGGCTCGCAATGTCCAGTAGGGAGGGGTGTGACCCGGTTAGAAGCATCATGGGCGTATAAACATGTTCCACAATGCATCTGGCCCTGTGAGCGGTCACGTGCGACTCTCTTTAGGCCAATCATATAGGGGAGGAAGACTAAGGATGTGATGAAAACCCTCAAGGAATCAAATTACAATCACGTCAATGCCCGGCCAGGATTTCAAGGTGGAAACACAACAACTGGACTTCACCGTGTCCACCGCACCGTTACTGGAGACACTCCATACATAGCAGAGATGAGGGACACAGCAAGGTGGGAAAAGGGCCCGCATGAAATACAGACCTTCCGTAAAAAGACAATCCACAAAGCGACAGCAGCAGATTCAGAGACCCAGAGCGAGACAACCGTGCGGTCACCGGGAACCCAGGAGAAATAAGACAGCCCACCATCCGCAGGCAGTGGAGAGAGACAAGATGCAGGAGAAGAAGACCCTTTACTTCACTGTGAAACTCAAGAAATCAGAACTATCCAGTACAGGAGACACCAGTAAACTCCAAGGGCCCAATACAGGAGACAGCAGAGGGCCCACATTAATAGCACTCCCCCCTATACGAAACATTAATATGCCAAAATCATGACACACCACAATGCCCCCTCTACAGTCACCCCACTTTACAAGGTAAGAGGAGGCAATTCATTCGCCCTCCTCCACTATACAGTAGAATCACAGAATGAGGTATCATATGTAGGCACCAGGCGGAAGTATCATATATAGGCACCTGGTATAGGCCCACACTCCGGTATATGTAGACGCCGGGCAGAGGCCCCACAAGGAGGTATCATATGTAGGCGCCGGGCAGAGGCATCATATGTAGGCGCCAGGCAGAGGCCCCACATAGAGGTATATGTAGGCACCGGGCGGAGGCCCCACATGGAGGTATCATATGTAGGCGCCGGGCGGAGGCCCCACATGGAGGTATCATATGTAGGCGCCGGGCAGAGGCCCCACATGTCGGTATCATATGTAGGCGCCGGGCGGAGGCCCCACATGGAGGTATCATACGTAGGCGCGGGGCGGAGGCCCCACATGGAGGTATCATACGTAGGCGCCGGGCGGAGACCCCACATGGAGGTATCATACGTAGGCGCCAGGCAAAGGCCCCACATGGCGGTATCATACGTAGGCGCCAGGCAAAGGCCCCACATGGCGGTATCATATGTAGGTGCGGGGCAGAGGCCCCAAATGGCTGTATCCTATGTAGGCACCGGGCGGAGGCCCCACATGGAGGTATCATATGTAGGCACCGGGCAGAGGCCCCACATGGAGGTATCATATGTAGGCACCGGGCAGAGGCCCCACATGGAGGTATCATATGTAGGCGCCGGGCAGAGGCCCCACATGGAGGTATCATATGTAGGCGCCGGGCAGAGGCCCCACATGGAGGTATCATTTGTAGGCACCGGGCAGAGACCCCACATGGAGGTATCATATGTAGGCACCGGGCAGAGGCCCCACATGGAGGTATCATATGTAGGCACCGGGCGGAGGCCCCACATGGAGGTATCATATGTAGGCACCGGGCAGAGGCCCCACATGGAGGTATCATATGTAGGCGCCGGGCAGAGGCCCCACATGGAGGTATCATATGTAGGCGCCGGGCAGAGGCCCCACATGGAGGTATCATTTGTAGGCACCGGGCAGAGGCCCCACATGGAGGTATCATATGTAGGCACCGGGCAGAGGCCCCACATGGAGGTATCATGTAGGCGCCGGGCAGAGGCCCCACATGGAGGTATCATACGTAGGCACCACACGGCTCTGTAATAAGGAGATGTAGGGAATCCACGTACTGCCCTAAAAGCTCCATGCGCTAGACTCTTCCTGGAGGTCAGTGCCCCGGGAAACAGCACGTGCGGGTACTAACCTGGGGAGGTTTCTAAGATCATAGAGGACAATGGAGCCTGGGCTAGCTTCAGATTCTATATAGGACAATGAAGCCTGGGCTAGCTGCAGATTCTATATAGGACAATGAAGCCTGGGCTAGCTGCAGATTCTATATAGGACAATGAAGCCTGGGCTAGCTGCAGATTCCATATAGGACAATGAAGCCTGGGCTAGCTGCAGATTCCATATAGGACAATGAAGCCTGGGCTAGCTGCAGATTCCATATAGGACAATGAAGCCTGGGCTAGCTGCAGATTCCATATAGGACAATGAAGCCTGGGCTAGCTGCAGATTCCATATAGGACAATGAAGCCTGGGCTAGCTGCAGATTCCATATAGGACAATGAAGCCTGGGCTAGCTGCAGATTCCATATAGGACAATGAAGCCTGGGCTAGCTGCAGATTCCATATAGGACAATGAAGCCTGGGCTAGCTGCAGATTCCATATAGGACAATGAAGCCTGGGCTAGCTGCAGATTCCATATAGGACAATGAAGCCTGGGCTAGCTGCAGATTCCATATAGGACAATGAAGCCTGGGCTAGCTGCAGATTCCATATAGGACAATGAAGCCTGGGCTAGCTGCAGATTCTATATAGGACAATGAAGCCTGGGCTAGCTGCAGATTCTATATAGGACAATGAAGCCTGGGCTAGCTGCAGATTCTATATAGGACAATGAAGCCTGGGCTAGCTGCAGATTCCATATAGGACAAGGTTGCCCCTTATAACCACAGGGCCAGCACACAACATAGCTTCCGGATTCTGTTCCCCAAAACACGAAACTGATCACACGGTACAGGGGCCGGGCGCAGACACAACCTACACATTGGGCCCCTTATAGCCATTTACTAGAGGAGCAGGGGTGGACTGAACAGGACTGTACCACTATAGAGGTATCGCTGCTATAGGTTCATGATACGCAGAATCTTGTCCCCTCCACTCCCACCCAGGGAAAAAGAAAAGACCTGATCAGACACCAGGAGAGAAGGAAATCCAAGGACTGGAGGTAAAGAGACACCCCGGGCAAACGCCTTCAGTGGTGCCATCCAGAAAAATTACAGTGCACATGGCTAACCAATCCCGGCACATATCCCACCGCCGACATAACGGCCCAATACTGCCACCTAGTGGGGCACCTCACCCACGAGAACTGCATTTCAGGCCGACACTTGCTGCTAGTGGACAGATCAATCACTGCTCCCTCACACATACACAGATCACACCCCCTGCCTAACATTGTCGCCCTCGCACTGCCATGACCGCTCTGCCCCCTCGAGGCGCGGACTCCACAGGACGTCTGAGGGGGTCCGGTCTGCTCTGCCACCAAACACATTAGCAGAAGATCCTTTAGAAGGGAATCCTCAGAGCAGATATTTATGGAATAGCCACAGGTTTTGCTTTGCAGTTTCAGAAATTGAATAGAAGTAAATAGGAGTTATGGGGACATCGCAGCAAAACTCGCCAACATTACCCGGAACTCAGCGACAGAACGGTAGGAGGGTGATCAGGGGGCCGCGCTCCAGAGAGAAGTGCAGCTACCAGCGCTGGAACAGGCATCTATCCTGCAGATTTGTTATAAATGTCCGACATGGGAAAGTCTTTTAAGTTGTTAGGCGCTACCGGTACAGCTGTGACCAGTCATCATGGCCGGCACAAGACGCCTGAAGGTCTCCGTGGTCTTGACATCTTGGTCATGTTCCTCATCATTCCTGGACAATGTCTGCAGTGTGGCGGGGGCGTTATCCTGCTGACAGGGGGCACTGCCATTGGGGAATACGCTGCCATGAAGGGGGGGGGGCTGCAGAAATGTTCAGGTCGGTGCTACGTGTCACATCCACATGAATATCAGGACACACGTTTTCCCAGCAGAACATTGTCCAGATGACCCTGCCCCCACTGGCTTGTCTTCTTCCCATAATGCATCCTGGTGTCCCCTCTTCCATGTGACCATTGTAGGGGCTTTGGGTTGTGGACGGGGTCGGCCTGGGCGATCTGACCGGTCTGCAGCCACACAACCCCATATACAGGGAGCTGCGATGCTCTGCGTGTCCTGACATATAGTCAGAAGAGCTTGATCAGTAATTTGTGGTACAGCAGATCTTCTGTGGGATCCAACCAGACAGGCCAGCCTCCCCTCCCCCGCACATTAATGAGCCTTCTGCACCCATAACCCGGTCTCAAGTTACCCGGCCTTGGAAAACTTTCGGTCGGTACCCACCACTGCATGCCCGGGGACACACCCACCACTGCATGCCCGGGGACACACCCACCACTGCATGCCCGGGGACACACCCACCACTGCATGCCCGGGGACACACCCACCACTGCATGCCCGGGGACACACCCACCACTGCATGCCCGGGGACACACCCACCACTGCATGCCCGGGGACACACACCCACAAAACCAAGAACACCCCCACAAGCGCCGCTGTTCTGGAGATGCTCAGACCCGGTTGTCTCCACATCACAATTTGTCCCTGGTCACAGTCACTCAGATCTTTACACTTCTCCCATTTTTCCGCTTCAGACATCATCAAGATCTGACTGATCACCTGCTGACGAATATACCACCCCCCCCCCCCCCCAAATATGTCTCCCCCACCCTTATCAGACGCCATTGTAACCAGATGATCAATGTCATTCACTTCCCCTGGCAGAGGTCTTATGTTAGGACTGATGCCGCCTCCTAGTGGACATTTCCCTCACTGACCACACACATAAGGCAAAGCCTGGACTGCTATTGAGCTTTGGTGCCTCCTAGTGGACACTAGAGGCAATGTATAAGCCTAAGAATTCATTCATGGTACAGCTGAAGTCACTTCGTGCCAGGAGCCCGGTCAGAGGGCAGGGCTGAATAATAAGACAATACCGTCCTGACCCGGAGCAGCGCCCACCCACCCCGGGGCCTAGGGAGGGGACGTCCGGGGGTCTGCACTCAAAATCTACAACCCACAAGACGTCCCTGTTTACAAGATTCCTCTATAGACGTCATTCAGAACTAAAATATTCGCCCAACCCCCCCCCCAGATCTACGTGAGCCTCATCCACTGGTCATCAGAAGTTTTTTTTAATAATTAAATAAAACATAAAATAAAATTTCCCTTCTAAAAAAAAAAAAAAAAAGCTGTGGGAGTGCAGCGCCCCCCAGTGTGCGGCA